>NC_135772.1:0-4506 GCF_028453695.1 Augochlora pura
CCTCACGATTATATCTTCGTATAAAGTGCGCAACAGTGCCCTTGCTCAAATTTAATAATATCCCGATTTCTGTATACGATTTTTCTTTTTCGCGATGATAAATAACAAGTTAGCGTACATTAAACGAGGTATTATTCCCCTTACGTGGCATATTGACAGCTAATATGTGCAACACGAACAAAATTTGAAGTAAAACTAATTCTACGAGATAGTGTTTACATCATACGTTTACAGACATTGCCAGAAAGCAAAGTATTCACCTTAACAGGGCAGTTAAACTACAAAGCGTATGGAATGTCCGAATATTTTTGCGACGTCAAAATTAAGCGCTGGTTTATTTAACATCAATTAACAATAAAACTATACAAATTATGTAAATAAAACTTATGTTTGTAGAATCTAAAGTAAGTGTTGTGACTTATTAAAAACCTATAAATTCATTAACTCAGCAAACAGTAAAGATATGGAGTAAAATTTCTCAAATACGATGGTGTCCGAATATTAATGTGGCCCACTGTATATAGAGCAATAATGATGCAAGTCCCATAGTGTCCGAATATTAAATCGAGTAACTGTGTATCTGGCGTCGTTTTTCGAACCGAAATATCCGAGAGCGCTGCAACAGAGTCTGTCTTAAGCTGAAACGGACTAGTTCGCGGTAGCTGGAAGGCGGTCTAATGCAGCTGCGTAGAGAGACGTTGCCGGTGAGAAAAAAGGAGCGAAGCAGCGTGGAGAAAAGGAGACGGTGAAGGTGAAGGAAGCAAAAGTAAAAGCGGTCGGTGAATCTCGAGTGGAATCGAGCGATAGAGTCGCTGGTCGGGAAAGGAAAGAGCGATGGCGCGCGCGCGTCCCAACAAAAGTGGAAACCGGCTGGACCGCACCGAGTCCTCGGTGCATGTGCATACGTGACCGTGCACTCTTGTTATCTAATGCGTATCGCCGGCCAACCCTCGAAGAAGCCACCGGAGACCGCGAACGTGGCTCCTACGAGCTGCGCACACAGTTCATTACGATTTATCATGGCTAAACGAGAGAGAGAAGATGCCTTTATTTTTCGAACCGTGCGCGGATTTCCGAAGGTACGTTGCCCTCTATCTTCCATGAAGACGAGCAAGAATTCACCGCATTCTAGTCGATTTGCTGCGAACAAATGCGTGGCCATTTTTATTTTCATGAACATTCCTAAATTATTCTTACAGTATGAGACGAATGAATTCTTACAGGATGAGACTCGAAAAGAACTCGAAAAGTTACAGTAACGAGCAATAATATGCTGAGAAGCATAAATTATAGCACCACACCAATTTTTGAGTATTTCAGGCTTTTAGTTATAAACAGAATTCAATGTAGTAGCACGATCATCAGTATTATAAATCAAACGAAACGATCTTTTTTTTAAATCTATTATACCATATAAAACAGTATGCAGTTCCAACAATTTTTATTTGTTTTAACTCTTTGCAGTCGAGGCCATTTTAAGCCTAGATCTGAAATAGCTATTTTAACCAACTGCATTTCCATTTGATATAACTTGGTACAATTTATGAATATGAAATTGAGTCTAGTGAATCATGAAACTGTTACATTTTTAACAATCTTGTAAATAGAAGGGTCTTTAATAATGTCAAAATTATTTTGGGAATGATATGAAGCATGTCCCTTTTGACACAAAAGGAATATGATTACCAAAATTTAAACAATTACTTCCTTTTTTTAATGCCATTTTGTATGAAAATCGAGCACTATGTCGAGGTTATGTCAACTTTATGTCGTACTATGATTCGGTCTTATAGGCGCTCAGAACAAAAATCATATCTTTTTAACTAATTAATTTTCTACATAAGTATCTTAATAACTTTTTGAAGAGAGTGTAAAGATAAATCGATATGTGTAAAGATAACATACAGTTACGTCAGAAAAATTGCGATGATTTTGTTTTTTCTTGAATAAACAAATTCATATATCAACATTTATTATTATAATTTGTTGGAAACTGTGTACTGACCAATTTTTTTACGAAACATTTCTTGTTATGAATTACTGGTTAGTATACTGTATACAAATATGTAATACATATACCAAGATAATACACAAAAAACATGTAATAATACATATATCGACCTAATAAATAAACAGGTAACATACATTCTAATATAATACATGCAATGCATAACTGATACATATTTAAATATAATGCATAAACAAGTAAAAAATATTTGAATGTAACAGGTTAATAAATAATTTAAAAGTGATATCCGAAAATATTTGTAAAAATTAAATATCAATAGCATGTTGTTCAGAAGACATTAACGAGTATTCAATCTTTAATCTATTGTTAATATCTACACATAGAAGGTTGTAAAATTTGTCTAAATCTTTGTAAACTTCTTCTGTGCAATCGCTTAAATGGGATGTGTTTTATAAAACAAGAAATACATACTTGTTAAATAATAAATAATAATTTGTGAAATCATATTTGTTACATTTCTTTTTTTTAAATTAATAGGAACTTCATAAAATCCTTGTTCGTTACTTTGCTCGTGGTTCAAAGCAGTCGCGACCCGGCTTCGGTCAGCTGGCTCGCGCGCGTAGCAGCAGGTTGAACCCTCGTGCGCGCGCAGCCAACTTTATTCATTAATAACTCGTAAACGAAGCAGCGGATTGCATTTTTGCTAAGGAAAAAGTTACTGGAAATGATCACAGGTACCCCCCATTTCCCGATTGCGAGACATTTTTGGGACACCCTGTATAATACTAAATATAGTTAATATAGTAGTATAACAGTAAATATAGTTAACATAGTAGTATAATAGTAAATATAATTAATGTAGTAGTATAATGGTAAATACACTTATATTATATAATAGTATTTTTGTGATTTGAATGATGTGCTTTTCGGTTGTGCTTTAATTATATTATTAATATCTACATATAGAAGGTTGCAAGATTTGTCTAAATCGTTATAAACTTCTTTCGTGCAATCGTTTAAATAGAATGTGTTGTGTAAACAAAGACACGCATCCATTTTATTATCCTTAAAAGCATCCATTTTATTATCCTACAAAATATAATTACGATTAAACCGAGAAAATTCAGCAAAAAAATTTTCTGTAATAATGCAAAGAAAGGTTCAAGGTATAGTTTTCCGTTGAAATCCTAAGACAAGTTTTAGCATTTTTGAAAAAAGTTAGTTTAGAGATAATCGAATGTTTGCATTAGGTCCTCAATGGATGCGTAACTTCGAGACAATAGAAATAAATATACGATAAATAACTAAATCATTTAACAATCGAAATAACTAAATAATTTAGCAATCGAAATAACAAGTGTTTAATACCTTCAATTGTATAATCCATTCATATTTATATTTACTACCATGGACTTTGAATAAATCGATGTTAACCCCTTGCCGTACTTTGAAAAGTCATACTCGTCACGGAGATTTCTAACTATTATTAGAAATCTCCACCTGACCCATAGTGCATTAACTATTAGATATGAATGTTCATCCGTTCCTTTAAGTAGAAATTAAATTTTATTTTCTTGTCACCAATATGTAAACATTTTCGTAGACGCAAGCACACAATTAATTGAAATTTGAAGAAAATTAGTGCAATCGAAACAATTTTAATCATAGTAATTGTAAAGAAAATGGTCCGGCAAGGGGTTAAAAACACGGTGATGTAACGGGTAAATGCTTGAGGAAGCAGAGACGCTGAGATCGCTGTTCATACTAACGTGTTTCCTGACCTCTGCGATTTAGATCTTTGTTTCTTTTCAATTATTTACGTATGAACGAAAGCTCTAGGTTAAGATTATGTTATAAAAAAAGTATTGATTATGTTATAAAAAAAGTATTGAGAATTTGCTGCCATGCATTCAATTTATGGTTTTTTGTATGTATGTCGGACTGTATTTTTAATAATTTGTATTACTAACCTGACAACGTTAGTAAAACAAAAGAAAGTGTGGAGTCCATATATCGTCAAAATCCGCAATCACTTAGTAGCCAACCCAATGATTAGATTATAAGTTATAAGTTGTTACAAATGATGTTATAAGTAAATATAATTATATTATAAGTTATAATTTAATTAGTAATTAATTATATATTATAAGTTAGCATGTTATAGAAAAAAGATCGAGTATCATTGCTGAAAATACTATAGTTCCAGGCGCGGCCTAACGAGGATCTGGTCGAATTGAAATGGAACTGGTTCTATGGTTCGTTTCGTAGGCGCGCGACACGGCATACGAAATTCAGCCGGGCTCTTACCCGTTCCTGACATTATTCCTTGTTTATGCAAATGTATGCGACCGCGTGAAAAGTAAATTTTACGAGTTTCAATCGCAGCCACCAACGCGTTGGAACGCATTCCGTGGGCCAACTGACCGAAACGATCGCAGTATTTAGCTCTCGCGGCTCTTAGCTGTTGCAACGCGTCACGCACGTCACGGCCGCCGCGGCCACCTTCGAAAATCGCCCCCTCGAGAGAGAGACCTCGG
>NC_135772.1:4606-12459 GCF_028453695.1 Augochlora pura
TTAAGAAAAATGGTAATTTAGTTATGAAAAACTTTATTTGAGGTTAATAGTGCAAAATATTACCGGACGAATATTTGTTCAGGCAGGTTCAAGTCTCATTAGAATAATTAATATTCTTATCAAAGCGTGCACTAACGAAACATTTGAAAATGTGCAGCTAGAAACTCACCTACTTAATAAGAAAGGTAATTTTCTTTTGTATGGTAAAAGAAAAATACTATTATTCGCGACGGATGCGGTTGCTGGTAAATAAAATCCAGTGACGTTGGTTAACGCATTGGAAATTGGGAAAAGCATTTGTTTCGAAAATGTCCGATTGAGCGTGGAACGAATGGGGAGGAGCAAGGGCAAAAGAGGGCGCTCGTTATTGCCGCGAGGGTGATACTGACACGTTTCCCGATTGAAATCGCGCGGCGCGGGCGCGTGGGCAAATTGAAAGATTAAATGGAAATTAATGGAACGGCCCCAGCTTCGAAACCACGAAATTCCAGGAACGCGCGAGCGCGCGCGCCGGAACTATCGGTGGAATTCAACTCTCGACGCGGCACTGTTGCAACACAGCGTTGCATTCGAAATTTCCCCGCGCCGCGACCTTGCGTAATCGCCGTCGAGGCTAGTGTTCGGGTAATCGCGGGGTGCGATCGAGAAATTTATTCGTCGTGTTACACCAGCTGACTGTTCTATACGTTTCCGAACGGTTTTCCTTTCCTCCTCTTTCACGAGCAAGCGATTGCGACTGGATATCATCGCTTTCTGCCGGACACATTACTGCAAACATTTTCACTGCCTAATCTTGAATATATTAGGTTGGCGAGAAAGAAGTCCATTATTTTTACGCGAACTTCAAGACTTTATTTAACATGATTCTGTTTGTCCGATTTACAGTGAGTCAAAAAAGTATTCGTACACCTAGTTTTTTTGCAATAGCTTTACACAAACAAAAACTATTTCGACTAATAGTCTACTATGTACAAAGATAATGTGCAAATGAAGAATTTTTATTAACGCATAACAAAAAACTAATGCAAGATATACAAATATTTAATAGTAACAAAAGTATTCGTACACTTATAATTCGACTGCTAAATTTTAAGAAGCACACATGTACTCTAGCAATACTGACCGAAACGTAAACAACTGTTTGTTTATATAGTAGCATTGGCCTGTACTGTGTCTCTAGTGCATCATTGAACTCGGTACAAGCATGGTGTCAACGAAGAAAAGTGAAATAACAATATCGGTGCGAGATCGTGTTATTTTCCTTCCAAAACGTGGGCAAAGTTATAGAAAAATTGATAATGAACTGAATTTAACTTTAACAACCGTGCAGAGCATTGTTAAAAAATATGAGGGAACAAAAACCATAGAAAATAAGCCATGAACAGCTCGGCCAAGGATATTCACAGTTAGAGAGCATTGGAGTATAATTAAAGAGGCTACAAAAAATCTATTTGTAAGTGATGAAACTTTATACAACGATGTCGCGTCAACTTTAGGGAAGATTGTGTGCTCTCAAGCGGTACGAAATATTTTGCACTCTGCTGAAATATATGGCACAGCTGTAAGAAAAAAGAACCATATATTAATAATATAAATAGAGAAAAGCGTCTAGGTTTCTCTAAAACGTACGCAAATAAACCCATCGAATTTTGGAACCGTGTTATCTTTTCGGATGAGTCTAAGTTTAACATTTTTGGGTCAGATGGGAAGAGATTTGTTTGGAGGAAATCTAATACTGAGCTTCTACAAAAGAATATTAGACCAACTGTGAAACACGGCAGAGGGAACGTAATGATATGGGGCTGAATGGCGTATAGTGGCGTTGAAAACGTTACATTAATCCATGGGATAATAAATGTCACAAAGTATATCGAGGTGTCGCGGGACAATTTAGAAGAAAGTGCAGCTAACTTGGGCCTGACTGAAAATCACCACTTTCAGCAAGACAACGATCCAAAACATACAGCAATAAAAACGAGAATGGATACTATACAATGTCCTTAAACAATTAATTACACCACGACAGTCCCCAGATATTAATCGAACAGAGAATTTATGGCACCTGTTGAATATAGAAACAAGAAAAAGAAAAATATCTAAGAAATCCGATCTACGAAGAGTAATTTTAAAAGAGTGACAAAAAATATCACAAGAAACAACTCAAAAACTGGT
Source organism: Augochlora pura (assembly GCF_028453695.1). NCBI lineage: Eukaryota > Metazoa > Arthropoda > Insecta > Hymenoptera > Halictidae > Augochlora > Augochlora pura. The sequence goes on from NC_135772.1 coordinate 6,779, forward strand.
GGAATCTATGCCAGGAAGACTGGAAGCCTGTATTGAAGCTAAAGGAATGCACACAAAATATTAATTGCAATGGAGTACTGCAATAATCGTAAACGTTCAATTATAACTGAAAGCGTACGAATACTTTCTTGTTATGCGTTATTTGAAATTCTTCATTTGCACATTATCTTTTTACATAGTGGACTACTAATTGAAATAGTTTTTGTTTGTGTATTACTTGCTTGTCTAAAGTTATTGCAGAAAGACTAGGTGTATATAATATAATACTTTTTTGATTCACTGCAAATCAAATATGCCACGTTTTGTTCTACAATTTGTTGCCATTTTAAAGGTAGCTACACAATGCCTCTCTCATAGAAATCTTGGCCCCTATTAGCGAAAAACTCTTGTAATCAATTTTCACAATCTTTTCTCGACGGCAATTTCTTATCACCGAGGAAGTTTTGCAATGCAAGAAAAACATGGTAATCGCTTTGTGCCAGGTCTGGAATATATGGTGGATGCATCAAAACGTCCCAGCCAAGCTCCTGAATTTTTTCACAAGTCACTATAGACGTGTGTGGCCTGGCGTTATTCTGATGGCACACAACACCTCCCCTGTTGGCCACTTTTGGCCGTTTCTAGTCAATCGCTAGCTGCAAACGGTCCAGTCGTTGACACTAGAGATCCTAATTTAGTGTTTTCCCATGAGGAAGCACCTCATAATAAATGATTCCTTTCCAGTCCCACCAAATGCACAGCAGAACCTTTTTGGCCGTTAGTCCTGGTTTGGCCACCGTCTCATCTGCTTCACCGAGCTTTGACCATGATCGTTTTCGTACAATGTTGTCCTATATGATTCATTTCTCCACCCCAGTCACCATGCGTTTAAGAAATGGGTCGATTTCATTCCGTTTGACCAAGGCATCGCAGATGGAAATTCGATTCATCATATTTTTTTGTGTTAATTGATGTGGCACCCAGCGTCGAGAATCTTTTTGAATCCAATTTTGTACAAATGGTTTAAAACCGTTTCATGGTCGATCTTTAGCTCCTGGGCGATGCTACGACTGCTAACATGCCGGTCAACTTCGATTATTTGTGTGATTTTGTGAACATATTCTACGACTATTATTGGGTTGGCAACTAAGTGATTGCGGATTTCAAATAAGAAGGAAAATTCCAAATTTTTGTTTAAAAATATAACTTTATTCAGTTGGATACTGTCTGTTCTTGTCCATGACCTTGTAGCGGCCGTGTCGCTACGAACCTCCCGAGAACGGTTCTTCCGTTTCTCCGCAAGCCCACCATAAATTAGCAAGAGGTATACGTAAATACCTTTATGGTCGGACTTGCGCGCGGCCAAGAAAGCACGTGTTGGACGAAGCGTCTCGCGGTCCTTGTCGAAAGGACAAGCTGTCCTTTGGGCAAGGACAGAATAAAAGGCGAACGAACAGCATCGAAGCTCTCAGTTTTTCTAGTCAACATCCAGTCGCCACAACCGTCCGTTCGCGCCGCTCTCTTTAGCTTCTACTACATGTATAGTAAACGCAAGTTATGAATAAACAACCGTAAGCCCCCGTGTGGTGAAACATTAGTGTACATCTCCTTTTCCGAACCTCATCACCGAATCCCCACAACCTTTTGCCATCGTTCTGGCAGGGTGAAAATTCTACGTTCGTGAAATTTCCGATCTTTGCTATCAAAAACCGAATTAAATGTGATCTGACATCATCAGCCTTATTAACAATTTTACCATTTAAGGAGTTCTGCATGGAACGAAAAAAATGGTAGTCTGAAGGCGCAAGATCAGGGCTATATGGTGGATGTGACAAAACATCTCAAGCCAGTTCCAATAATTTTTGGCGAGTGGCCAAACACGTGTGGAGCTTTGCATTATCATGGTGGAAAACCACCCTTACGATTTGAGAATACCGGCCGCTTTTCTTGAATTGCATCGCTCAGTTTGGGGAGTTGTTGAACGTACACGTGTAAATTGATCGTTTGGTTTTGTGGCATAAGTTCAAAACACAAAATTCCTTTATAGTCCCACCAGACTGACAGCATAATCTTTTTTTGGTGAATCTCTGCTTTTGATGTTGTTTGGACTGGTTCATCTTTCATCACTCACGATCTCTTCCGATTAACGTTGTTATAAACTATCCACTTTTCGTCGTCAGTAATTAAGTTTTTCCGAAATGAATCAATTTCGTTGCGTTTCAGAGGCGAATCGCAGATGCTAACGCGTTGCGTCAAATGGATTTCCTTGAGCTGGTGAGGGATCCATAAATCGAGTTTCTTGACATAGCCAAGCATTTTTAATGTTTTTCCAATGCATGTGTGCGGTACATTGAGCTTCTCCGCAATATCACGTGTTGTGCTATGACGATCTGAATCGATAATGGCCTTGATATGGATCTCATCGACTTCAACTGGACGGCCACATCGTTGAGCATTTTTCAGTGAAAAATCACCAGAACGAAATCTGTCAAACCAATTTTGACGCTGCCTCTCTTTCAAAGCTTCATTTCCATATACGGCACATAACTTCTTTTGTACTTGCGATGTGTTCTTGCCTTTTCGGAATTAATACAATAAAATATGTCTGAAGTGCTCGCCCTGTTCTTCCATTTTTAATTGGGATAAAAACAAAACTAAAGCACTAATCGATATAATTTTTTTGCTACATTAAAGGTAGAAGTCCAAACAATAAGAAAAAAATATAGGTTAGATGCTTTGACTACGTTAGTAAAACAAAAGAAAGTGTCAAGTCCATCTATTGACAAAATCCGTAATCACTTAGTTGCCAACCCCAAAAAAATGAATTTGTCACTCACAATTGGGAAACGAGGAATTCCTGAGGTTATTTAACGTAACTTTTCCCTTGACAGAAATGTTTTCCAAAACGTTATTATCGAGTTATTAACGAAATACAATTACCAATGAAGCGGCAAAATCGTTAATAACTCGTAAACAACGCGACGGATTGCATTTTCGCGAAGGAAAAAGTTACTTTAAATAACGTCAGGTACCTACTCCCCACCCCCTTTTTCCGGATTGTATGACATTTTTTACATAACTTTGACATTTTTGGAACACCCTGTATATCTCCCGATCAAATGTTTTTAACATATGATTATTCGTTAGAATGACAACACTCCTTCGTTCACTTTATTGAAAAATCAAATAAAAACTCTGCGAGGTACTTATTAAAAAACAGAATATAATGTTGACTAACGTCAACACTCCAAGAGTAAGGCTGATTGTTTAATTGTCGTGCCCGTCATAATTTTTGTGTCCTCGGATAAAAATTTATAGAAAAAGGTAAATGTCACGTATAAATTGATGATCTATGTTTACCTATTAACAAGTAAGATTAATGGAAAGATATTATACTTTTTATATGTCAAAATGTAATAAACATTCTTCAATTGATGCTACAGTAGTTCATGGAGGGATATTATATTTTACATATGTTAAAATGTCATAAATATTCTTCAATTTATGTTACAGCAATCTGAGGATTTAGGTAATATATTTTGTCAAATATATCGAGAAAAACGCTTGCTAAAGATTTTCGTATAAGTTAATTATTACTGCGATTTATATCGTACAAGACGCATATTCTATTGTAAGAGGGTTTCATATAGAAATAATAACGATATAAAAAGACACTAATGATGCATGTCTCTTTTTTCCTTTGAATTCAGAAATATGTTTAGTTTCATAAAAATGATCGTCAATCATTTACAGAACTCCTGAAACAGCAGAAAATTATGGTCACAAACACTTCTCATTTCATTAAGAACATTATAGAATTACTAATTTTTATCATATAAAAAAATGTGTTTAAATGTCTGGAAAATTGAGATAGATTTTTAATAATTTATTTAATGAGAGTTTTGACAAAACAAAAATTGGCTTACGGACGCTTACAGAATTGAAATATCTATCTATATGCAATTTACCTGTAAACAACGACGCATGCGCAGGACATTTACCGGGTGAACATTGTAATTCTGAAGTAAGATGGCGGCGCGACGCGGAGCAGCAGATGGTTTTACAATGACCACCCGGAAGACGCGTGGCACATGCGTCATCGTGCGTAGTCAAATGGAATGCCTACCTTGCTCTCATCCAACCGAACTGCGTTGTGTCAAGGTCAATCGCCTATTGATAAAGTTATCAGGCTACCTCCCTTCCTGGAAGACAGATTCGATAAAGAAAAAGACACTCCGTCATTAGTATAATAATCGAAAAGAATGTAACAGTGTCCTAAATTTTGCCGATGTCTGAACAGCGTCAGGTTTCATTTATCCGTTCCTGTCGCAATTGGTCGAGCTTGTAGAACGAATTTCAGTCGTCGCAGACCATATTTCAACAATCTCCAATAAAAATTCAAAGATTTCATAATTGTCGCGAAAATCGAGTTTACTCGATGTTATACAATTATCGGTCAGAAAAGGAGTCAACGAAGGAGTCGACGTGAGATAACGAAACGGCGCAACAATGTGGAATAAGAGCGGCTAAAAATCGATTGTGCAAACAGCGAAAGAGAACGTTACGACCGCGATAGCACCGCGCGCCGGCCAATCTGAATTCCTAATTACTGGTTCGAGAGGCAAATTTAATTGCAAGACACGCCACCGGCTTATGATAAAGTGACATTCATTTAGTGAGTGTTAACTCGGCAGCCCCGCCGCCGCGCCGGTTTCTTGCGTGTCCGCGAAAGGTTGTTTCGCTCACTTTGATAAAGTTTATCGTTACATAATTCGTCAAGCGCTCTGGTAAGAGGTCGGCAAGCGGTTTCTTTGCCCCGGACAGATCGTGTGCGTTTCGTGAGGCAAAACTACCGTCGAAATTGCAATGTACACGCGTCACAAGTAAATTACTACACCGCCGAAAGATTTCTAATAACAAGCTGACGCTGTTCTAGATTTTTCAATCCCCGGCATACATTGTAGCAGATTTGCTGCCACCGTTGACTCGTGCAGTAGCTAAGAGATACACTGCGCGACAACATGATAGGACACCCCAGAATTTCTCGTGTTTCTCAAAACCAACACTGTATAGAAAGGTCTTGCATGTAGCTATATAAACAGTATCCTTATTCAGTAATATACGAATTAGCGGTCAACGTTTACGTGGTTTTCCAAGAATTATATCTGTTTATGAAAAAAGCGGGTACGACAAGATGATAGGACAACAGTAACAGAGAAGTCAGTAGCAAAGTGCCTGTGGAAAGACTAACATCACTAAATATTCAAATAGTTTAATTTTCAATAATAAGCAGTGAATAATAAAGATTAAGTAATTAGATATTTAACCCTTTGCACTCGAAGCCATTTTAATTGAAATCTTAAAATAACTTTTCTGACATATAGCATTTCAATTTCATATGACAAAATGTATTTTACGCATATGAGATCAAATCTTGTAACTCATGTAGAAAATAGTTATAATTTTAGTAATTTATGAAATCTGATTTTGCATATTATAAAAATTATTTTTAAACGTGCTGTAAGAATGCTGTATTAGTGGTGCCCGAGAGTCACCACTCGAGTGCAAAGGGTTAAAAATATTAGCTTAGATCTTTCAAAATGGGTCGTGGTACCGAATTAAATAAAACCGAGAACAAAATTATTTTAAATTTGAAAAACGATGCAAGCATTTCGAAAATATCGAAATTAATAGGGAGAAGT
>NC_135772.1:12559-105158 GCF_028453695.1 Augochlora pura
TGCGCAGCAGCACGAAAACTCGTCGGTGCGCAGCCAACTTTAATTGTTAATAACTCGTTAACATAGCCGCGGATTGCATTTCGGCAAACGAAAAAGTTACTTGAAATAGCCTCAGCTACCCCCCATTTCCCGGAGTTACAATAATTTAGAAACACCCTGTATAATAACGATCATGTAACTTGCACTATAAGAATATAACCTTGCACTATTATAACGATAATGTAAGATCTACTAGATATTCATATTATTAATTCCTACTAAATCAATATACGATTTAATTCTTTTGTTACGAAAGTCTAGAAACGAAAGTAAATAAAGGCAATACAAGAAATGAAAATTGTCCAGTTCTATTAGGGGAATTATCAAGGACGAATAAGCGTGAACCAACGCAGCATAAAAGGAATCGTAGTGCAAAGGGTTGATCTCGCAGTCTCGTCCATCCTGCATATAGCGAAATGAATAAGTAGGAACGATTATCGTTATCGACAATGTTCCTTGTTGTTAATTCCTTTTGTGGTGTTACCGCCCCAAAGTTTCTAAAAAAATTGTCCAAAATGCAATTATCGAACTGCATGTAAAACTGCAGGACTACTTACCAAAGTTGGACATTATTCGAGTTGTCTTGAATAAATAATTTTCCGAGATTATCATCCGAATAAGTTCTTCTTAGTCGAATATTTTATTCGTCGTAAATTAGTCCATCTATTTTTTCTAATAAATATCGTAAAATCATTTCAATAATAATACGAATAATCATTGATTGTTCTCGATTTTACGTATGTAAGAATTCGTTTATGAAAAAATATTTTGGAATACTGTTTAGTTACGTGCCGATGACGAATCTAATCTAAAGTAACAAACTTTTTGATACAACAATTATAAAAATAGCTAATTATAAAACCGAATGTGCAAGGAATAAATCGATAAACTGTGAAAAACCATTTTATAGTCATTTTTATAGTCCGTCATTTTTATTTAAATCAATTATTTCCCGAATTAATATCTGCGGGAATAAACTCTTATGCTAATAAAATCTTAATCGAATGAATTCTGATTCGGACAAATCTTTTATTCGGTTGCATATATGTACATTCAATACTGTCGAATTTTTGATTCGTTCATCTTTATCTCTTACCTATTATTTGAATAAAATTTTGTCCAACTCGGGTACACATGTATGTTATATAAATTTTAGAGCATTAACCCCTTCCACTATAATAACGAGTCAGACTCTTGATAAAGATTCCATGGAAAATCTACTAAATAAGAATATTATTAATTATAATAATCAGTCGAAAACAAATTCAATTCTTCTATTATCAGAATCTAGAAATGGAAATAAATAAAGACTGGAACATGTTTCGAACAGTACCATTCGCTGAAGAAATATTAATTATTTATAAGATTAAAGATTCGAAAACAATTTATTTCGCGCGAAAAGAGAATAATAACTTTGTGTTTTCAGTCATTCATTTCAACTTTTTTGTGGATTTAATTCTTTTTTACCTTTAGAAAGCAAGAAAAAAATAAAATTTTATATATAAAAACAAATTTGTTTTATAACATTTATATAGACCATATCGTTTCTACAAATAGTGTCAAAAACATCCGCCATTTTGTGAATAGTGATGCAACAAATTACCGGACGAATATGTGTGAAAGAGAATACAGTGAGAAGAACCAAGCGGAAGGTGAGAGAGAAACAAAATCACTGGTATCATTTTCAACCCTCCAGTGCTCCACCTTTTCATTCACGCTTCGATAACTACATTCTTCGTTGTTTCATGATTACAAATATCTGTTAGATTTAATTCAACATTTCTTCGTATTTTATGAAAGAACGAAAATCAAACACCTATTCTCCTTTCCAGAAAATGATACTGTAACGTAGACCGAATATGACCAATCACATTGAACGAGTACATAGACACAGAAATCCGCGGAAAAGTTTTATATAAATAATCGTTAATGGCTTCGAACGAATTTTTGAACGAGAAAGAATATTTTTCTAAGCTCGAATGTCGCGTGTATATGTGCGAGTCGTTTCCGCGAATATAGATTGTTAATCTATCATATAGATCATTATTATAGATAATTTCGGTGATGAAATGAAAGTAACAACATTCGTGTGATCTGATTTTCTTATTAAAACATTTATATTTCGGTAACTCTCACAAAAGATTTTTCATTATTTAAGTACCTACTTACTGAGACTGTGAACGAAATGTCTCGTATAAACATTTCATTGAAACTTCGCGCGCTAATTTATTCTACTATGAGAACCACTTAAATGTTCGTATGGTATATATATATAGTCATTTATGTATCATATATAAATATAAGTATAAATAGAAATAGAAATATACATATAAGTATAAATATAAGTATAAATATAAGTATAAATAGAAATATGTGTATATTTAACGCAGAGCAAAAATAAGGTTAGATCAATGTCTACAGAATTTTATTGTTATGCGTTAACATTTGAAATTGATTATTGAAACCATAAGAAACCTGATCAATCCACGATCTGTCTCCAATTTTCCATATTCCAATGTCCATCTAGCTCTTTTCTTTTATACGCTCGCGTTGCACAGTGTTTTAAAACGGTTATTTGATACTAACAATTTATAACATATTTTATATTACGTAATTGTCGTGCTTCTTAAGTTCCTAAATCCCTGAGGGTCTTTGATTAGTCTATTACTTATTTATGGAAATCGTTCGAATTATTTCATTCGTAAGCAGAAACCGGCGATTTTTCTTGTTAAACAATGCCGTTTGTTAAAATAGACACAACCTTGCCATTTGGCGATCGATGTTTCGTCTTCTAATAAACAACTTGTCACTTGCAAGGAATTATTTCATGTATCATAGACTCTATAGCCGCGAATGCAAACGATAACCTTGTGACGAAGAAGTTAACAAGTGATACCTTAAAATCAAAATAGCTAATTTTTATTCTATTCAGCAATACTAAGTAATTTCATATTTTTCACTTCTATCTTATGCTATAGATTCAGTTCTTTGACTCTTTGTAACAATCAAATGCTTCTTTCGCAAGTTTCTGTGCAACTTGATTTCAGACTAAATAAAGCACGACCACGAAATATTATCAGTAATATCGTACAAGAGTCTAATCTATGTGATATATTAATCCATGGAGGACCTGTTCACTATTTTCATCGCGTCCTTAACCACTTAGCTGCGTCGATTTATTTTTAACTTCAATGTTCTTTGCATTGTATGGATCAAGACGCAAAATTGCCATTTCCTTATGGCGTGTAGATGCGTCGTCCACAGCTAAGAGGTTAGACGGTTTCAGAATAAAAGTTGCAAAAAGTAATGGACAACTACCGGTGGAAGTGTTTGCTTTTTTAAAAAATGCATATACACGCGCCGTAGCTTAGTCTTTAGTTATATTACTAGCGACAATAATCCTCCCAATATGTCTAAATAATTTCTTGTATTTACATGTACGATAATTGATGTTACGTGTTATTCGATTTTCCACTAAGCAATCTAGGTTAGGTCTCGGATTTGAACAGGATACACTTTTAGAGGTCACAACGATCGCTAATCTAATTCATATAGGATGCCTCTTGCGGCTCTAAATTGAAACAATTTCACGAAGTCTCATTACCCGTATCGTTTCAAAACACTGAGCGGCGCGCGACGAGTGATCTCAAGTTTCGCGCAGCTTATTGCACGAAACCTCGAACGGGCCAAGGAGGGATCCAGATCTTCGTTTATAAAAAGAAAAAGAAAAACTCTTGAATAATAACCATAGTGTTGTGTCTGGTAAATGCATTTTATTTCCTCTTCTCTTTCAAATATAAAAATCATTATAATCATCGGGGCGAGTACAGTGTCGCGCGGCGTCATCGTACAAAAAATCGGTGTGGCGAGCATATGGTTATTATTCACGTTCCAGCTCGAACAATTGCGGATCGATTACGCGATAATTAATAATAATGATAGTAATTAAAAGGAAAAAAAAGAAAAGAAACTGAACGGATCCGCTGAATATCAATAACGCATTGTTGTATTCGATATTTTTCGCTATCCACCGACCTATCATCTCCATTATTATCATTATCATTAACATAATCATCATCATTGTAATCACCATTATTATCGTAGACATCATTATCATCATTATTATCATTCTCATCATCCTTATCACCATTATCATCATCATCATCACCATCATCATTATCACCATCATCATCGTCGTCATCATCGTCATCATCCTCATCCTCATAATCATCATCATAATCATCGTCGTCGTCGTCGTCGTCATCAACATCATCATTCCCACTCTTGTACACGCAACAGTAACATCGTTCTCGTTTTGCCTGCTCTTTCGTTTCTTTCTCCGTTCTCGCGTCGCAATAAAAAGTCTAGGTACGATTCACGATTCTGCTCGAGGCATCGATCAGTCACGATCGGTGCAGCACGCGCGTTTTTCAATGTTACAATTATACGACGCGACGTTATTACAATTAATTTATTTACATACGACAGAACGCAGCCGGCAAAAATCCTATTCCTCGGTTCGTCGCAGGAACTCTCATCCTCTTTCTCTTTTCATCGTGGGCTTCGTGGCAATTTCGACCGTTCGGTTTGGGTGAAACTATTCGTGCTGTGGCCGCAAGCCGCCGTCGTCGCCGCGACAACGGCGGTTCGCACACGGCAAGAGTCAACGGGTTATCTCGCATAATCGATCGTGGATCGCGCGCGCACGCGCGCTCTCCCCCGTTCGATCTGCACACCATTGCGTACACCGTGCAGCGTACACGGGGCTCTGAAATTACCCTATCACCTATCCGGATCGGCAAGAATGATTCCGTTCTCCATCCGTGATATTCGTGGTTAAGGACGAGGACACCAAATTTGGCCAATCAACGCGCGCCATCCAGTGACAAAACAAATTTGCCCGTGTACGAAGACTAACCGAGCTGTAATTGTCCCTAGATCGTACGCACACTTCCAAACTATTATAAATCGTTTAAAATGAATTACAGTATATGTACTATGAGATAAAGATATTAAAATAAGAGAAATTATGGATTACAGAAATTTGTAATATTACTGGATACGTGTGAACAGATCCATGGGCCACTGTTACTATAATTAAAAGTATGTGTAGATAGTGTAGATACAAAACACAAAGGTATCGTCGTCGTTTGCGTCTTGTTGGCGTGTTTCTTAGACTGTATGCAATGAGAGAAATGGCCGGGTTTTATTTGCTATGTATATCATTATTATAGGTTAAAAATACGAAGTGTCCGTGTTCCATCGTAGATGGCCAAACGTGATGACTTCGGTGTCCAATCGAATACCGTTTCCGTACGAAATCTACTCTCGCGATCATTGGCCATCGAATACACGGCGTACATTGACGGCGCGCGCGCGCGCGCTGCGTCCGAGAAGATGAAAACGGGGCACGAACAAGGTTATGTCGAGCTGTGTTATGTGATAATCGTAGGAAAATGAGGAACGGAGCTCGTTAACCGACGAGACGTGTTTTTCTGGACGAGAAAACTCCGACGAAGATGGAGAGAGAGGCTCTCTTCTTGCTGATTGAATCTACGATGAATCCTAGTGAACGATCGATGCCCTCGGTGATTGATTCGACAAAAAGGTAAGCGTGAACATCGAAACAACTGTGCGTCTTTGGTATAAAGGATTCGCGTTTCGATTTCGATCGCGTGGACCGTTCGAACCGAAATATGTTCGCCACGAGAGGAATTGGTGACCGCGTGACTTTTCTTTTTGGACAAAGACGATGACTTTCGTGCTTGATCGATCCGCGATACGTGCTCGCGACACATTTTAGCCGACACACATTTCTCCGTGTGCACCGACATTTTCGTTGCAACGGCGTCGAGACGGTTTCTCGCGCGCCAAGAAAAATAACGTGGAAGAGAATTTCTTTTTCTTAAAGTGTAGACAAGTTTCTGGTCAAAAGTTTGCACGTACTTCGCCGTTACTTGATTTTTAAAGCGAGGAGGAATAAATATATTCGTAATAATATATTCGTGTTCAAAATCTGAAAAAAAGGAGACCGGTACAGTTTCGTTCGATTGCATCGTACAATGAAATACAGATATACCGTTTTGTTCGTTTTACGCTTTTTTTTAAATCATTTAAATTTTTATTAAGTTACGTAAAAAATTATTTGATTTACGTCTCGTTAGAAGAATATCTCTGAAACTCGTACGAATACAAAATCTTAATTCAATAATAAGAATATTAACGCTAGAGTGTCCTTTTTTCTTTTCTTTTCAACTTTCCTCGGTTAATTCAACAACAATTTGTAAACATCTTGTACCCGCGTTTTGAGCAGCGTTCAAATTCACGGACGCCGATCAGCCATTGACTGAGAAATTGATCGCCGCGAAGCAGTCGGCTGATCGTTTAATCGTTTCATTTCTTTGTGATTGATCGCCGAACAAATCGATCGATCGGCCCTGATTAGGCGTGATCGTGGATCACTTTCTTTTTCTTTTTTTAACGAGAACCAAAGCTCCGGCACCGACGATCGAAAACCAGGCGACCGAAAGTGACAATTCTTAAAGCCCTCCTCCTCCCTCCCTCCCACGCAGCCAATAAATTATTCTATAAAATGTTAAATTCGCTTTTTGAAACTTCTAAAAAATGTAACAGTTCTACGATCGAACGGCGCGATCGTTCGCGTTAATCTAAAATATTGAATTTCATTTCTAAATGATCGATACACGTGCAGAGTTCAAGCGTGACGCGGTTAACCCTTTGCGCTCGAATTTAACTGAAAATCTGAAATTATTTTTCTGGTCTACAGTATTTCCACTTTAAGCTACGAAGTGCAATTTGTTAACTTTTGTGATTCATATCGACAGTTTAAGTTTTAACAATTTTTCTAAAATTAGCTTTTGTTACGATAAAAATTATTTTAGTAGGCAACGGAACAATTTTAGTGGTGCCTCAGAGTGCAAAGGGTTAAAAATATCTTGAAACAATGATCGCGACGGAAAATAGATCTTTTAACAACTTTCAACACTTGTTATTGAAAAAAATCACTGTTCGCAACGCGCAACAGTTGCCTAAAAATCGAATCCGCCTACGAGAAATTTGCGCTTCTTTTCTCTAACAAAATCGCGAAGAATTATCGAGAATTGGCCAATTTGGTGGTTTCGAAAATCTGTCCACAAAATTGTGTTAAAACGCGTCGGCGCGCACAGCTCTATGCCGATAAACAATCTCTCTTCTGTTCGCGGTAAAAAATCGGCAGAAATATTTAATAAAACTCGCCGGTTCGCTGAAAAAATATATATTTTCTACCTGTCACCTACGTTAAAACGATCGGTAATCCAGATCGAAGCTGATAGATCGCGACGGTGATCGATGTCGGAAACATTGTTTAAAGCTTTCGGGAATTAAAGCGTTGATATAGTACGGACGACAGCGGAGAAGACGGGCTCGGGTCTAATTGTCTTCCGATTCTGGGTCATCTGATCCGCGCGCGCTTCGATGTGTCTTTCGCGTTTTTAAATGGTTCGGGGACTCTGGAAGAAGACTTCGATCGAGATTGTACGAAACGATGATCGCGGGGATAGTTTCGCGATTGGGAATGCGCGAGTCGACGTAGAAAATCTCGTTAGAATTTCTATAATCTATGAATTGATCACAGGTATGTAACAAAGAAACATTGTCGTCTTTTCAGAGTAACTAACCATCAAATTTGAGTTCTAGAGTAAAATTCGCTTCTTTAGAAGAAAAGGTTCTGTCTCGAGTCAAAAGAATGCGACGTTCGAAATGCGCGGTCTTTCTCGGAGGACTCGCGACAAGACGGCAAATCGCTTCGATTCTATTCTTTGTCGACCTCGGCAACAGATTCGCGTAAACTATATTTGGGAATAGAGAAAATCTTCCGTGGTAGGTCCTACGAATTCGCGACTCGAGTCACTCGATGTTCACGAATTTTCGCGAAGAAATCCAGCGAGGTTCTAACGAAGCTCTGTGAGAAGGATGCGCACAGAACTCGACAAAGTTGATCGATTCATCTTCTATCACAGTCTGTCGAACCTAAAAGAAACCGACTTTCCCATTACTTCCGAAGTCAAAACTACCGACTCGAGTCGTCTCTGCATCCGAGTCCAGAGCTTCGATTAACAGTTATCAATTAACCCATGATTGCAGCACCGTTGAGAATAATTAATCGAACAGCAAAGATCAAAGACAGCATTTCGAGAGTCACCGAACCGTTCAATGAAAGAGAGTTAACTTAATTTCAATCAACTGTTCAGTTAATTTCATTTTAATTAACCGTTCAGTAAATTTCATTTAATCGTTTCGAAATCTCCGGTCACGCGGAGTCGAGTAGCCATGGAAAATTCGAACACAGGACTTGGTATAACGCGAGTCGTTTCGATTTTCGACGGCCGACGTCAAAGAAATCCGCGCGCAATTGTCAAACATCCACTCGCGAAGGTCTCCGAGCTACTTCCGCGAGGTCTCGAACAATGAAGAAGACGATGGATCCGCATTTGAACATTTCGTTATCTTCCTCCTAGCGGAGTATCTTCCGGCACGAAGTGTAACAAATGCGCTTCGCCCAGGTTCTTCAAGTGCGTCTCGTCGACGACGCGAGGCGGAGAGCTCGACGATCGAACAACGTTAACCCCTTACCGTAACATTAACGAGTCCGACTCGCGGTGAAAAAAGTTATTACCAACAACCTCTCAAGTACGAACGTAATTCTGATGATCAAACTTGGAATAAAAGTCGTATCCCTCGCCGTTAATATTTAAGCGTTCGAACAAATTTCGGCACGAAATAAATATTAATTTTCTAACCCTTCCAAGAAATTATTGCGATAACATTTCTGATCGCAATAACTGCGAAGAAAACGATACGTCAAGGGATTAATAACGCGACGTAAAGAATCTCGTTCGAATTTGGAGAAGCGTTTTTCAACCAAGATCGAGTCGCAGCCCGTTAAAACGACGAGACATTTTCAAAGAAGAAGCAAAGTAACGCAAAAGGCGGCGCAGCGCGTTTTGGTTCTCGAGCTCAATTCGAAATACGGGATTCGCGTTGCGGTCGAAAGAAAGACAATAGAATCGTGTGCAACGTGTAAACAGCTCCTTGGCCAGGGTAACGCGCGAACGGTCGAAAAAGACGACACTAGCGACGAGGACTGAAGTAGTGGTTAAGCTAGACTCGGTGGTAGTAGATCGGCGTAGAGCGGGGCCGGATAGAAGTACACGGAGTGCACACCAGTCGGTCTGGCTCTCCTTAGCATTAACACGCGATATACCAGAAAAACCAGTTTGCAGGCTTTTTATTAGGCCTTTACTTTCGCCTGCAAACTGAAAGGAAGAGTGAGCGATTGAGCGAGCTAGCGAACGAGGCCTGCTAGACTAACCGATGAGCGAGCGAGCGAGCGAACGAGTAAAGTGACTGACTGAGCTAACTAACGGGGTCACCAGTCGATACGGACACGAACATACATATAAAGAGACGGACGCCAGCATATTCCGCACACATACACGTTCTCCCTCTCAGTCATTCACGCTCTCCCTCTCTCTCTCCCTCGCTCGTTGCTTCGCGCACGCATACTCGATACCACGGAGATCCGTGTCCAGTGTGTTGTCTCTGTGCGTGTATAGAGCATATAGACGCGCAGACACATAATCCGCGCCAACACACACACACACACAGCAAACAAGTCCAGGCACGCGCGCTCGCATGCTCGCACACCTGCGCGCGCACACAACGGCGCGCGGTTCTCGAGCGAGAGAACGTCGCTGCGCTCGCGGTATTAAATAATTACGGTATCTAATAAAGAAAGTTATGCAAGCAGTTGCCGCTGCTACGAGAGTCTAGGGTCGCCGTAAGGATCGCTCGATCGCGTGTCCAATGGCCGGGTGTCTTCTCGCGTGTATCCCCCGCGTGTGTGCGCGCGCGCGCAAGAGTGCCGCGTCCGAGAAAGATGCCCTCGGAGAGTTCGGAATCACGGTGCTCGCGCGTCCTTCGACTGGTAACCAAGGTTTCCTTTCTCGCATTTCCCATTTTCCTCGACCCGTGTCCCGAAAACCAAACTCTCTCGACTTCCTCCTCTTGTTCGCGCGAAACGATCGCCGTTCGACCGCTTCGATGCTCTCGATTGCGCACACCTGCTTGCGGCGCGGGCCTGTTTTCGCCGGCAACCGAGTAGTAGAGTTGGGCCCTCTACTTGTCCGCGTTAAGCTCGTTACACTTGTCGCGCCGATCGCTCATTCTCGATTCTGCAAAATTTTTATCACGTTACATAGTATCTAAATGAAATGTGTTCACAGCCACACATTAATATTTATACATAGATTTATACACGTATATATATATATATATATATATATATATATATACTTATATATATATTTATATATTTATAATATTTTTGTTTGCAAACGCCACGGCCGTTAATCGCTTCGCTTTCTGTTTGTTTCGTAATCGTTACCACTACTTGCCCCCTCTCCCCCTCATTTAAAGTTCTTCCCGCTATAAACACGTGCGCGCTCTTTCCTTCTATCGTCAGACTCGTTACCTTTTTTTACAGTTTTTTTTTTCATTTTTCGATTTTTGAAAAAGTAAGAGGGGCGCGTGCGCGCGATGCATGCATACGTATATGTATACGTGTGTACGTATAGTTTCGGATATACATATAGATATAGATGCAGTGGGGGGGGGGGGGGGGGGGGGGGGGGATTTGTCTTCCAGGACGTAATTAAACGAGCTACGTCGCTCGAAATTCGTTCTCTCCGCTTCCCGCGCCCCGTGCTCCTTTCGTTTCTATTTTTTTGTTTTCGATATAAGCTCGCCGCTACGCTCTCGTCCACGACTCTCTTCCCTCCCTCCCTCCCCCCACGGTCCGCTCGGAATCGTTCCGCGAGCTTGCGGCAACACGCGCGGTCCATGCGCGCAAGGCTCGTCAAACGTAATTGTGATACATCACACAATCGTTTCGTTGAACGCCCGATAGATAGCGTCCCTTCAACGATTCGTCGAGTCATCGTTTCTCGACCCTCCTTTCGCCGCGCGTCCCTTCTCGCCGTTTCGAACGCGCGCGTTTCTAGATGCTGTCCGTCTGTCTCTCTCCTTCTTCGAATGGTAGGCACAACACATTTGTTTACTTTGTATCTCGGTTTTTTGTTTAGCATGGAGTCTTGTAGTCTCTCGGTTGATTTCCTACGACCTTGTGTAGCAGCAAGTACCATCTTGGACAGATCCCTGCCCCCACCCCCCCCCCCCCCCCCTCACCGATCCGTTTGACAACTGAGTTCGATTCACCGCAAACTGATACGCGCGTGTGGCCGAGGGAAAAACACGTCCGCGAAGGGGGATCGTTTTTGCTTTTTTCCCTCGGCTGTCAGTCTTTCTCAAACCGGTCACCAATCGCCAAACAACAGGGGCGCACCAGACTCGTGGCTTTTCTTCTCGCTTTCCTAACCCCTCCTGTCGCTATCTCGCCCGTCGCCCCGTCGGTTTCCCCGGCCGTTCGCCTCGTTCTCGCCGCAATCAACGATCTCCTCTTCCTCCTCCATCGGTCCGACGAAGTTATGTCACACTTGGGACTGACCCGTGTTCGACAAGACCAAACGTCAACTGAGGACCAAGCGGTTGGTCGGCCTCCAGTCGTGGAAGATGGACGGCGTCCGTGCGTCGTCCTCGAGATTCTCGAGAACACAGGGACCGAGGTAAGGAACGCGGCGATCCGAGCGACTAGGCCGAAATCTATCGCGATCGATCGTAACATGATTCGCGTCCCCGTTGTTCCCGTCGTTGTTGTTGTCGTCCTCGTCGTCGTTGTCGTCGTCGTCGTTGGTGCCGCAGCTGTTGATGACGATCGTGGTGGTGGCACCGACGAGGTCGGTGACTGTGCCGGTGGTGGTAGTAGTAGCGGTGGCGGTGATGGCGGCGTTAGTGGCGCTGGCGTCAGTGTCGCATCACGACGAGCACGCCATCCACGAGTTGCAGGTGCACGCGTAGCACGCGGTGGGTATCACGGGAGTGTAGTAGTAACCGTTCGCGTAAACGTAAGCAGCCGGCGGGCCGGGCGGTGTCTGTTGATGATTCGTCAGTCGCTGCTGTTGCTCTTGGCAGAGCACTTGGTAGGCGAGGTTCTCGATCAGGGAGAGGGTCTGTCGTCTCTCGTGGCCCATCAGGCACACCGTGGACTCCTCCACCACGTTGTAGAGCAGGGTCAGGTATTGGTATTTCAGTGCCTCCTCCTCGGGCCCCACGAAATGATTCCACAGGTAGTTCTCCAGCTTGGCGCGCTGCTGGCTGATGTCCGGGAAGTCGATGAAGAATCTTGAGCACATGTAACGCTCGAGGGTCTTGATGTAATCCGGCTGGTACGGTTTGTACATCTTGACGAGCAGGTTGCAGTACTTGAGCAATCCGCCGCCGCGTATCTCTTCCGGATGCCTGGTCGAAATCAGTTTCTTGTGTAGATGGTAGAGCGCCTCCTGAAAGTCTCCGTAGACGGACTCGCCGACGACGGTCGGGTAAAAGTTCTCGCCGATCGGCAGCTTGCTGCACTCGTAGAACAGCAGCAGCGAGTCGAGCACGATCTGGAACGAGTCGACGGAGAACTCGAACTGCCGCCTCATCGAGTCGACGAACTTCAGCTCGACGTTTCTGTGACCCCGAGAATTCCCGAGAGAGATCAGGGACCACCGGTCACCGTCGTTGTTCACTTTCACCATCTTGCTGACGTACGCCTCCTTCAAGCTGCACGTGGTGATACGCTTGCGGCTCACGCCTTCCGGTAGCAGGTCGAACAGCGAGCCAAGCACCGCGGCCTTCACCTTGTCGTAGTTTCGCCCGCTCGACAGCTCCACCGCGAAGATCAGGTCCAGGTCATTGTACGGCTGCGACTCGGTCGCCAAAACGTGGGACGCGGCGCCGCCGTTCAGCCGGATGTCCCGTACCCTCATGCCGGCGCCGCCGTTGCTCGGGTCGGTCTCCAATTTGCTCCGCACCACCGTCACCAGATCCCTCAGCCGCACCTCCAGCGTAGGGAAGTTTCCTCGGCCGTGGATCGAGACAACTTCGTTCATCACGTCGTTCAGTCGACGGACCTGCTCGAAACTGAGCACCGCCAGCCTCTGCTGGGGATCCGGGCAGTCCGGATTGTTGTTCGAGTTGTTGATGTTGTTGGCCTCGTTCCCGTCGTTCCCGCCATTCGTCTTCGTGCCGTTCACCTGGCAGAGGGACTCCATCATTGCGACCCGACGCTGGCGTTCCTCGCCGATCTCCAGGGAGCCACACTGTAACGGAATTGAAACAGGATATGTTATTAACCGTGTCATTACCAACCTCCACGGATCGAGTGCAAGTCCGTTGCACCCGCTTCTCTTAACCTTTCGAACGTGCGAGGTTATGTCTGCCTACCGACGTCGAGATATTTATTCATTTATCGACAGCTTCGTATTTTCTACTTTATATTATCCTTCCGGTATCTTTTACTTATTTTAACCATCTAAAAGTATACAAGCATTACACTACCCCGTTAACGGTTATCAGTATTTTTAAATTTATGAAAACGCAAAATTCTTAATACTGTTTTTCACCAAGTGATGTCGAAGGATGCTTTTCAAATGTTAACTTCAAATTATCCGCTAAAATTAATTATTTCTTCACAATTGACTTTTTCACTTTTTCTACAATAATTATGAAATTAATTCAGTGATGTCATTTTCTTCTATATTTATACCATGAGGGTCTTTTGACACTTAGTTATATCTGTATTTTAAAGTAAATGCCTGTGTGAAATATTTGTTCATAAATACATGGAATAGACTATAGTATAGTGTCCAGTGAGTAAACACTTAAGCGCACGTTTGTGAAAATGATTGTTATTTAATCCTTCGAATAATATTATCGTAAATCAGTTGTTTTCTAAAAGTAAATTACATCTGGCATGCAGATGTAAATGTTAGAAGAACTGTTATATAAATATTATTATGAGAATCGTTAATATTGTATTTAATATGGGAAATATTCATTCACTGAAGAGTGTTCATTGGATTCATTGGTCAAGCCACTTCTAAGGAATACAACCGGTCGATCGTAAATGAGCGTATAAATTCTTATTTAATAGCACGTTTATTCAACGAATATTCAAATTCATCTTTCTCGAAAACAAAGAAATATTGTACTACAATTTTCGAATTATTTTACCGTATGCATGAATCCCCCCATAGTTGTACAACTTCTATATAATTTCACCAAATTTATCGATTCGAATCATTGTGCTCTGAATCATTTCGTGACTTCTCTGAGATATCGAATTTTCTTTCACAGCTGCAACGATTAAAATTCTTTTATCGTTAACAACAGTCCTAGCAGAAAGGGGGAATTTATATTTATTCTTTTCCTCTGTTAATTCGAATGGCTAATTATTCATAACGAAAGTTAAAATTTAATTTTAATCTGAAAGACTTACCAATTTGGCTCGATATTATTAGCAACAAATTAAGAGAATTTTTACGCAATTGTGTAAAAATGAAACTAAAAGAACTACTCTATAATACAATTAATTTTAAATTTATAAATATTCTTCGTGAGATTATTTAATAAAAAGAATCGCAAGTTGTTTCTTGATATTCTCATTCATTTATTTATAACAATTCTTCCAAATTGAGATATTAAGAGATCGATATAAAAGAATTGAACATTTACCGATTCCTATAATAACTGAAGAAACAATTTCTGCTAATAATAATAATATTGCTTCTATAAATTATATAATATTGCTTCGTTCTATAAATATTACTCTATTCACAATACGTGCAAAAATGCAATCTCATAACACAACTTTCTTTAGATGGCCTAACAAATTAATAACGATACAAATAACTAATAATAATAATAATAGTTAATAGCAATAACAAATTATATTTACAAATGTCTTATACGTCACTATTTATCTCCATAAAGTGAATTCGACTATACCACTTTCAACAAAAAAATATATATTATAAACAAATCCTACTAAATAATAATTTATAGAATTATAATATTTAGAATTTCAATAATTTTATATAAAATAATAATTATAGAATAACATAAATAATAATTTATAGAATTTCAAACTTCTTGAAATGAATTATTAAACAATAGAAGCATAAAACTAGCAAATGAAAGAAAATGTGTTTCTATAACTTCTGAACTTAACTTTTGAATTCGATGCTTTTTTGAATTCAATAAATCGATAGTTTGTTGCATTTTGACATTTATATAGTCCACTTTGATATACCGTAAAGAACTTTTTTGTATATTTATCTAAATATATGGCGTAAAAGTCAATGTTACACTAGCACCCGAATACTTTCGGGAGTCACTGTACATTAAATCACACACAGTGTTCCTTCTTCGCTGAAAAGTTTGTGAATCGTAATGGAACATGAAGAAAACTTTATGTAAAAGTCCAAGTTTCTTGTACTGGGTCGAATAGAAACTTCTTTCCTTTTTCCCGAGCAAGTTGCGAGCACCCTTTAAAACTGAACAACTGTTATCAAATCGGACGAAATAATAACCTGAACTTTGAATTGTAAAAATCTCTACGTCATTATCGGTCGGAATTGTTGAAAATCGCGAAGAACTACGGTTTTCACAATATTCCATTCTTTATAGTTAATAACAAAGTCTCGATGAAATCTTCCGCATACATGTACATTTACTAATTAAAGTTAAAAGACTTTGGATATCTTTTATAACTAAATAGACGAAGCAGTAATATTTTCAGATTTTTAAGATTTTATATAATAGTATTTATTTAATAAGTTCATTGCTAGTTATTTGTAAGATATTCCAGTTCTTCTATGGAAAAATTTCAAAAATCGTAAGAAACGATTGCTGAATATTTTCGTATAAATTAATTATTAATATGATTTTCGAACAATGCTAAAAAAGAGGCTAATAATGTATACTCTTCTATCTTCAATATAAATCCGATCATACGGTCAAATAGAACGCGCCCAGATTTTTCTCTTTATTAAACCTAACCTCATTTTCAATCTAAACAATTGAAAAAGCGAGCGTGAAATACACGCCACGAGACGCGAAAATATGCACAGATCTCTTGGAAAGGCACGAAATTATGGCCAGAAACACACCTTTTCTTGTTTCATCAAAAACATTATTAAATCATTAATTTTTATCGAGTAAAAGAAATATGTTTAGAATAAAAAATGTCCGAAAAATCGAAATACATTCCGAGTGAATTAGATAAAATGCTTACTATTTAATGAGAGTTTCGATAAAGCAGAAACCACAATTTCCACAATTGGTTAATTCCACTGCACAAGGATCACTCGCCGGTTAATACAGATCAAAATTCGTCGTTCGACGGGTATAATTATTTTATGAGCAGCACGGAGATCGCTTGGAACTTCGTGTTGTGGCATGTACACATTTATACGTGCAATACGTGCAGGCGTGTACATGTGTCGCGGTGTGTGAAATGTACGCGTGTACATTTCGAAATGCCACGAGGTTACATCCGGGTAGTATGCACGTTCGCGTCTCTAGACCTATTCCAAGTTCTAGCTTGCTATTTCATGTATTCTCATAGAGCGCCGCGCCGCGCCGCGCCGCGATCGCTCGAACTTTCAAGGAAATGAAGTTGCTTTAACCTTCGCGCGGGGGCGTCGCAATCCTCCAAATATCCGTATTGGAAGCAGAATGTCAGGTCGGAATGCGTTATAATCGTACAGTGACACGAATCCTGGTTCAACATTGCATCGATTTTTTAGTCTATCTAGTTATTTCTTTAATTTCATATTCTCTTTATTTCAAAGAACTTTCCCCTGGGATTACATTGTTCTCCAGGGAGTATATGCAACATTAACGCCTGCCGGCAAACGCTAAAAGTATGTAATAAATAGACAAAATCAGTAGTGGTTAAGAACATAGTACAGTCGATAAAAATGGCTAAAGTGATAATAAAATTAGAATAATGAAAATCAAAGTAGTAAAATAATAATAAAATCTAGAGTAAAATAAAGCAGAGAGAGAACAAAAACTGAAGCCGGCTATAGTAAATTCGACATAACCTAACCTATTTTGAAAAATAATTGACAATTACTTGGTTTGATTCGATTCTCCGAAGGTTTTAATTAATATGAAAACCGGAATCGTAATGATTTCGAACTTGACATTACACATTGGAAGTTATCTATGGATCGCCATTACACGAGTATTTTTCTCAGACACAGTTCGTTGGAAACGCGTAAAATCCGTAATCTGGTGATGACTGGACAAATGCTACATAGAAATCTGCTTCTTTTGCGGAAGCGTTCATTAAATTAAAAACGACCACTGGAAGCATTGGTCAGTCTTATGCCAGTCTTCTTTTCATCGCAATCAGAATATTACTTTATACGAGAATACAAAAATATTTTATTAACTTCCTATATTTCTATATTTGTCGGCTACAAATCCCGTGTATTCGTGGCAAAAATAGATAGATAATATACGAAATTACAAAGACAACACGCGGATTTAGCGAAAGAAAAAATACATTTTGATTTAACTTACGTTTCCTACGATTCACTTCGAAAATGTTTATTTTGCACATCTTCGCGCTGTTCAATTATCAAGCACGCGATAAGATAAACGTGTATTTCATTCACAGCGAAGATACCGATTATTAAAAATGATTGATGACCAAATGGTACAGTTTTCACTCCGTACTACCAATCTAATACGAATTCGTTGCACTTTTGAAAATTCGATTATAATATTCTTATCACGATCACTTTTAACCTTTTCACCAGTTATATCCTTTGCAACGAATATGCTCGAATCGAGAGTGATTTAAGCATAAATAATTTCAAGTTTTCTGTAACTCTAATTATCGAAGAAGCAATCGTAAAACATGGTATAGTGCGCTGCGATAGAAGATGCTTTTCGCTTCTGTTACGATAACGGCTGTAGCAACAGGTGTAGTAAAGGTGAAGCGGAATTTTGGTTATGTCGATTGAGTACATTGATTCTCAGAAAAACGTAAATTTGTTCAGAACTATATCGCTTCGTCAGTTTCAGCAATTTAAAAAATGTTGGCTAATAAATCGAAAGTATTGACATATTTTCTATAATAATGTACATGGTTTAAATATGGCAAGTATAGTGATAAAGTTTACTTGTCAATCATTTTATTATGTTTAACCCTTTTCACTCGAAAATTAAGTTTTGATTTTTTATTGTGAGTGTTTTAATAATTATTGTATATTTTGTAATTTATTGTTTTAGTTTATTTTAAATTAATTTGATAGTATGGGGGTAATTTTAAAATTAATTTTTAGTAAATGAAATTGGTAATTAAGTTTTATTGGGTTGTTTATTGAAAAAAAGGAAGATATTGTATTAATGTATTATAAATAAACAGAATTATTTTATACTAATTATAAAATTAAATGTAAAATGTAAATAAGATTAAATTTTGATTTTTTATTGTGAGTGTTTTGAAAATTGTTGTATATTTTATTATTGATTTAGTTTACTTTTTAACCTTTTCACACGAATGGTGACTCCGAGGCACCACTAAAATTGTTACAGTACGTTCGAAAATAATTTTTATATTACGAAAGATTATGTTTCAAAAATTATTGAAAGTATCACTGTCGTTGCATGGGTTGCAAGTTTCAATTTCGTACGAATAAAATACGTTTTGTAATATAAAATGAAAATGATATATGTTAGAAAAGTTATTTTAGAATTACAGTTAAAGTGACTTCGAGTGCAAGGGGTTAAGATAGTTAAAGAAAACATTGACTATCAACAACTGAAACAAGCAGCACGGAAAACAACAATCTTCTAACAATAAAGATGTTAAGGTTAACTCACAGTTAATTTGTGTTGCGTGAGTGTTATAGCGTTACGTTTTGCGAACAGAAATGGATAATATTTTCCTAATTATTCAAATTTCATCGAGTCATATCGCGTCATAATTTAAGAGAAATATCAACGTTTAAATGATCCTCTGATGTCAGGGCACGGAATTAACCGGCACGCAACAGGAAAATTCGAGGACTACGCCTCCTGACTCCCGTCGCGCGTCTTCCTCCCCCACCCCAGCCCCGTGGTCGCAGTTTCGGTACCTGGGACACACGTGTACCTGTTGCTTTACACGAGTAAGCGTACCATTGAACGATCATTGAGAAAACAAAAAGCGCAACAGAACCTAGGAGGCGTAACCCTTGTGATCCTCGTATTGCGCGATGATTAATTCCGAGGCCGGATTTATGTAACGGGACAGCGAAAAACGAATGATAAGAATAAAGAGAGGCGACTCGAACTCCTAACATAGGATTTATAAAAATCGATCGACCTATTGAGAGAAAGTTGTGTAATATCATTCTTACGATTTGAACGTTTAATGTTTCTTCGAGATTAAAATGCCGTATCGTACGATTAATTACTTACTTAGCACCGCAAGAAAGATTATTATTAATCTATCCCAATAGTAACAAATTTCTCGACGAAAGTTCACTGTAAAAATTCACACGAAAGAAATTAATCAGTATATTCTATATTTTCAATCGAATCGGTTATTTTCCGAATTATTTACGTGCAAATAAATTCTTTTTCGAATAACGAATAACATTTCATTCAAGTAAATTTTTATTCGAATAGAATCTTGGTCAGAGAAATAATTATCTTAATATCATACCTAAAATAATTATCTAAATATCTTAGCTAGATAACATTTTTATTCGATATTTATTATTTTATACCAGCATATAATATACAGCATACTTAACCAATATATAGTTTTGGTTTATGTTAATTTGCTAAAGAAAATCCCGATTGTACTGTATTGTATTGTTTATTAGCATTATCACCGAAAAAAGTTACACGCGAAAATTGTTCTCTGTAAAACTTGTACGGGTTTGAGCGAGACCCAGATGGAACCACGAACGATTCACGAACGGAACACGAAGCACACAGCTCCGGGGTGCGCGCGCGCGCGTTTGGACGGACGCGATAATGCTCAATTATCGCCGCAACGAAAGTCGATAGCGCGACCCGCTCGATTACGAGCTGACAGACGTCATTAGAGTTATCGATAGCGGTGACTTACAAGGAGAGGCTGCCAGAGTGGCACCGAGATTTTAAAAGTGGATTCTGTGGTAGTTCGATCGCATTTTTTTTTAAAGAAATTAATCGAAATCATAACAGTTGTTCGCTTCAGTCGTTTATCGCAAGTCCGAAATAGCATCGTCTGTGCACACTGCGGTGGACGATTATTCTGAATCAGATACAATACCGTCCAAAAGCATATCAATATATTATTCAGAACATTCCAATGCAATTGAACGAAATTAAGTTTATGTCAAGGTTATGGTTATGAAGCATTTAGGAATGGTCGTATCATATAGTCTAAGCAAAATTACGTCGTTGTTTTCTTTTATTTATTGTTTAAGGTTGCGTCAGCCTGAGGATCATCGGCAACAATTACAGTAGTTATTTGACCTTCGTCGTACCGCGCCAGGCATCTTTTTCTAACCTAGAGATCGACGCCTGCCTTGACTGTTTCATACTTGACACCGTCTGCTATTTGTTTGTGTTTCAACGCGGCCAATAAATACGGAAATAATTGTAATAAATGTGATTATTGTGTAAAAGAAATACGGTAATAGAAGTAATAGTGTGTACACAAGAGCTTATGTGTCTGTATGGGTCTGAACGCGTGAACGCCCAATAACTGATACTACAAGGGTCAATGTAGAGTAATCCGATACCGTATTTGTTGAAGTATACAAATAGACTTAAGAAATTCCAATGCTTTATCGCACAAGTTCACATCGTTCAAGATTTCTTTGATGTTATTGCTTGCCAGATAGAAAAATCTTCCTCTTCGAGTGTTGTTTTTCACTTCAGTTTTACACGATTTAAAATCTCGTACTATTATAGATCAATAGAATTAAATATGTTAGTTACGAAAGCTTGTTTCAATTATTTATTTAATATGGTGCTCTTAATTTCCGTGTATTTAAAGACTTTTAAAATCATTGTCAAGATTATTAACAGTAAAGAACAATTAAGATCAGTAAAATTTAACAACATTTATTCCGAAACCTCTGAAACTATACTATGCAACTACCGATGCGTGAGAATCGCAGGTTATGTTTGCAGAGTAGAAATTATTTATAAAAATTGTATAAAGGATAAAATTATACAATCTAATCAGAATGACAAGCTCTTCGTAATTGTATAGTGATCTTTTTGTTTATTTTAGAAAAATATATTTTCTTGTAACGAAAACATATTTTGACCCGTCTTTAAATACGACACGGAAAATGGAATATAATTTTGTAAATAAACACTTCCTAACACTACTAAATAAAAACTTTCACATTTCGGTGGTATTGTTTGCACAATTTTTTTTACGCAACGTATTAGGTATTTCTGATTTTTTCGTACTCCAACACATTGGAAAGGACTACTTAGAGAAATGACAAATAATTTGTTTAAATTTAATAATGGAACAGAATCAAACTAAATTTAGAACTATATAAACTCTGTATTTTAAGAAAAGTTTAATTTAATGATATCAATTAATATATTAATATATCAATAACATCAATTTAATAATATTTATTAATATCTAATAATAGAAGAATGAATAAAAGAATGTAACTTCACAATTACATCAGACGATATTAGTTTTTAGTTTATTATTCGCTTTTGATAGTTTTTCAATTTACGTTTCACAATTATTTGTATATTTCGTTTGTGGCTTTAAAATATGTTTTCTTTTATTTAGCGCGTTTGTTGTTTTACTTTCGAACACTAGTTAATATTATTTATCGTAATATTATAATTATCGTCATATGTAGCTTCGTTAATTTGTTATTAATTTTAGAATAATTGTATAGTGTCAGAGCAGTTTTTATATGGATGAATGCGTGCAAATGCTACAAGTGGCTTCGCTATTCCTTTTCAAACACTTTTACCTTTCACATCGTTCCTTTTAAAATCGTTGAAATTACGCGAACTCGTTCATCGAAAGTGATCGAATAAATTTACTACTTCGAGCATAGTGCGCGATAAAAACGTCGACAAATTTAAATAAATTCGGTTTCGCTATTTTTATGGAGCAAGCGAAATGTAACTGAATACGAAATATACGAAAATGTAATTAACAATATGAAATATAATTATAATTATTATAGAAATTATAGAAATGATAATTATAATTTTATAATAATTATAATTACATGATAATTATAATTTTATAATAATTATAATTACATGATAATTATAATTTTATAATAATTACACTTACATGGTAAATATAATTATCATAGAAATTATAATAATTATTCAAGAAATGTCATGATTAAAATCACCGAAGGCTTGAAAATATATTCAATTGTCAGAGATGGTCGGACGCAGCGTAGAAATGATAAAAAACAGACAAACTCGTTGTTAAGCGTGATCTTGGAGAAACGTTGGCGAGCGTTGGACAGACAAACGTTGACAAACGTTGTCGTTTTCGCGTTGGAAAAATTCCCTTCGATAATCACTCACTAGCAACCGCACACTTAACATTTAAAACATGCACTTAGAAAACGCGGATGCAACTACGAGGGTCTCTCCTCGTTCGCAGTGATATCTAGAACTCGCGACGACGCTCGCGCGGGGCCGGTTGTTGCACGAGGCGGTTCGAAATGCCGCTGGTGGTTTCGGTTCTCACCCGGATGAGGATCACCGATCGATCGGATCGAGTAGAGTCCCTATTGATTTTCCAGTTCTCTCGATCCGTTATCACCGTGCACTTGAGAACGATAACACCTGTAAATCGAGCAACCAGCAGCTGCGCGCGCGCGAGCGCGGCGCCGATTACAGCTGATTGCGTCACACGCGGAACGCGCCGCACTTCGCGAAGTTTCTACCGCGCGGAGGAGAGCAGCGACCGTCGCGCGTCCTGGCGACCCGAACCGATCGATCGCTCGGTCCACTGAACAAAACATAGATCCATCCGAACGATGATCACCGAGAACTGACCAGCAAGGAGGAAGAAGAAGAAGAAGAAGAAGAACTTTCACTCGTTCGGGACGCCACGCACACTCACACTCGCAGGCACACCCCTCCCGCACACACACATGCACACATACACGCAGACTGACGTACACGCAAGCATACCGTTCCACAAGCGATCGCGAAGGAATACCGAAGAACGACCGCGCACCACCTGTGGATGATCACTCTCGAACGCCACCTCCTCCGCCGTCGCGCCGCGACGAACTATACCGCGCCGCCACTATGATAAATCGATTAGGAGAACACGAATCCGATGGCCCGTGTCGCAGGCTTACCATGAAGAAGGGCTCGACGTGCGTCGAGTGGACTCGGTTTCTTTCCCTATCGATTTCCTCCTGCTTCGTCGAATCGTTTTAGGAAGTAACACGGGTCCCTCTCTCTCTCTGTCTCTCTCGGCACCAGGAACTACGTGGGTTTCGATCGCGAACACTACCGGAGTACTTTGATATCCGTTCACTGTGCTCCGAATATTACGACGGTCGAACGCGGCTGGAGACACTGTGTGTCTGTGTGTGTGCAATAGCAAAGGATCTCGGAGCTCGCAGTCCGCCGCGATCGAGAGATCCGCAGCTGATGAGAGGCACCAGCGAACTAAGGCCAACCGAGTGAAAGGCGACTGAAGCGGACTGTGGCGGCGACGGTGACGGCGGCGGTGGTGGTAGCGACGGTGGTAGCGGTGGTGGTAACGTCGCCGGTGGTGGTGGTGGTGGTAGCGGCGGTGGCGGCAGTGGTAGTGGCGACAGCACCATCAACAGGAGCAGTAGCGAAGTCGCGGGTGCCCTAAGAGGGCGGCACGAACCCACCAATACAAACCAGGGAACGCGAGTCCGTGCGTGCGCGCCGTAACAGAGCGATTCTCGAGACGAATTTATCGGCTTATAAATCCGAGTACGATGCCGTCGCATGCTACATTTGTCGAATTAATGGACCGGTCGCGGGGGATATATGTACCGGGTAATCGCTCGTGGCGCTCACGGATCAGAATTTACGAAATTCTTGATCGTTCGAACTGCTAACGTTTGTGCGCCTGCGGAGAACATATTACGAGCTCTTGGTTTGTCGCGCCTCCGATTGTGCCGTTTCGTGAACGAGTCGAGGTTACCGTCGTATGCGAGAAGTTTGCCGAGATCCGGGTGGCCGTTTCGATTGCTCGTTTTATTGAAACAACGTGATCTTTCGTTTGCTTCGGAAATGAATCGCCGTCGCGTACTTAACGTGTGACGCCATTTTCTATATATTCTATCTAAAGTACGTCAAATTAATCATGCGGATGTTGTTATGTATATTTTAATATATATATATTTGTTTTGTGATGTCAGCGTATCGAAAGAATATTGTATTCTTTAAATATTTGTATAGACTGTTCGTTAATCTTTGGAATATGTGAAAAAGAGTGAACGTGTGAATTTTACGCTTTGACATTTTTCATTGTGTTTGCTTGTTGTATACTTGTTTAAATTACTCGAAAGTGAAAGTTTCTTCGTTGCAGGAGCCTATCTCGTTTTTAATCGAATGTTTTTGAAAATCGTTGACAATGAAGCAAATATGAACTTGGAAATTTTGTTATAATTTCAGTTAGGAAATATTATTGCTGTGAATATAATAGTAACATGTAATTATAATAATAAATAAATATAATATAATTCTATATAAATATAACATAAATATATATATACATATAACATAAATATATATACATATAACATAAATATATATATACATATAATATAAATATATATACATATATTTAATAAATATATAATAATAATTACTGTGAAACACAGATATATTCAAACATTCCGAAATAGAACCCAAACGAAACAAAACATTCTCTATCGTCTCGGCATTGTCTCAAAGTCTACGTAGACCACGAATGTTTACGTCATTATAGCATTCGTAAATTACAAGAAAATGTAATCGTCACTACGTACACGTAATTCGTCTTAAACAGAAATCAATTAATCAGCAGGGCATATTATTTATATGCACCCATACTGAACGCGTTGGTGTGAACATATATATAACATAAAACAAACGCGAGGAAGGTAAAGCGATGAAATAAGCTCGTAAACGGAATCGAACAGCTGGAAGCTTGCGTTTCAGTGTAATTAAATGGTCAACGGGTGGATTATATATCTTTTCACTTATCGTCCATTCCGTGAAACGACCTTTCAGAACATTTATATATATATATATGTATGAATTGACGTCTATGATAATTGTAGCCTACATTCATTGAACAGTGGAAAATGCGCGAACATATGGAAGGCGCTAATGCTGTGTACCGGGAGAGAGAGAGAGAGAGAGAGAGAGAGAGAGAGAGAGAGAGAGAGAGACAAGCGTTCTTATATGACGTAACCCTTTCGCTACGGCCAGAAATATCAAAGTTTGATCAACCGACCGACACAGAGAGAGGGAAACAGATAGGGAGAGAGAGGCGGTGGCCCAGATCTCTGGTCACGCTCCTCCGCCGCTTTTTCTATGACGTCAGAGCGAGGAGAGCGCGTGGGCGTCACTGAATGAACACCGTCAACCCGGGGTAAGGTTATACTGTTGCGCGGAGAGAAAGAGAGAGAGAGAGAACACGGCGAACTCGTAAATTAAAAAGACCGCGAACAAGGGTGGCGGCGTTCTCAGCGTGGGAGGACGAAACTACGGAATCGCGAGGATGTGTCCTAACGAGGAAATTCATGAGGCTCTTGCGACGGATGATGAGACGATTATGTCAAAATAATGCGGCTACTGTATACATGTATGTACAGGTTGGTACACCGTGCGAGAAGCACGGTAGAGTTTTTTCGACGTTTCGATCTCTTTACAAAAATAAATTTATTTTACCAAGCTTCATGATGAAAAATATTATAATCATGTAATATAATCCCAATGGATTGTTGTTACAATCATCTGCTGGCACTTCACAGTTACGCAAGCGAGAGCAATAAATAATCAAATATTCAACATGGTTCCACTGAACGAGAAAATAATTCGAGATAATGCGAAATTAAGAGATTTAAGAGAATTTGCAAGTAAAACTAAATTTATTTTATCGAGCTTCATGTTAAGATAATAATAATAAATAAAAATAATAAATAAAAATAATTCGTTTGAAGTTAACGCGAGCAATAAAGGAATTAATCGAATGCTCATAAAATCCATTTCTTCCGGCTGTCGTTCAAATTATCGATTCTATCGTAAAATGTGTCAAACGAAATTTATTCGTCTAAATTTAACGCAATTTTCCATGTTTATATTCTATTAGTTTTCTTCGTGACTTGAACAAAGCTCTCGAACAAAAATTCAAGGAAAGCTTCTGTTTTCTATTTGGAAAATTACCTGTCACCAACGAAGTCTAAACGGATTTCAAAATGTCAAACAGTGGGAGAGTATTTCGTATAACAAATTCTGGGGCGGCGTACGAGTGCGTGGGAGAGTTAATTTTCTTGAAACAATTTCGAGACGGGAAAATGGAATTTTGCGCAAGTTTCGACCACACACAGATGTTTAATATGCATAACATTAAGTGAACGTTCTACGTTGGTTTCAAATTCAAAATTTACTAAAATTGACGGTATGTTTATATCTAGCATGAATTTTTATATTTATTTATAAGATAGTAGAAATTCTCAATGCAAACAATTTACCGAAATTTACTGAAATTTTTACTTTAAATTTTACCTAAAATTTTATCGAAACGTTGAAATGACTTTGATTGCAAATAATTTTATTGCAAACAAGTGAAATCAATATTGAGAAAAGGGGCTTACAACAGGGTCGATTTTATATTCGAAAAAAGTATATACGATCTACAAAAAGGTTAATTTGGTGTTTGTATGTTTACATCAGGAACAAAAACCAGTTAGCAGATTTTTCTATCAACCACTTAATATTATTCGTTAATGTCACTCGCGTTTATTTTCTGATCTCGCGTGAAGCAATGCAAATGAGCACTAACTAACGCGAAAGTTGTTTACTGGTCGAGTCGCAGTTCACTATTATTAACTGATTGCGCATGTTTTTCCGATCAAAGAGTTAAGTGTCAAAAGATCGAAAGAAATCGTTCTTGGAATTTATTTTCTAAAAAACTTGAAGACTTTGAAAAATATGTTCGTATTCGAAATGACTGATTTCAGAGATTTCATTTTATAATTTCTTTTATTTGAAGATATTTATTAATGTATAGTGAAATATCCAATGGCCACTGTCATTGACGTTGGTTCATTTCGAATTGCAAATGCACTATAGTATAATTTCCAGTCGACGCATGTACTTGTTTTATTTTATTGACTAATAGCTCGTTTTTATTACAAAATGCAGTTTTGCCTTTCAACACTCGTTAGTTTGTTTTAAATAAATTAATATTATGTATTAAATCAATAATATTGTGTATTAGACAAATCTTTTAGAATTTTTCACTTTGTAATCGCTGAATATTTGTAAATAGAGAAAAGTATAGAAAATGTTGAAATTTTATTTTTCTTAGTTTTTTTGACTGAGCGCACTTTTTTTCAGACATCATAGAAATTGCAAATTCCGAAAAGCTCTGAATAAATGGGAAATTAAGAGATTTAAGAGAATTTGCAAGTAAAACTAAATCTATTTTACCGAACTTCGTGATGAAAAATATTATAATCATATAAAATAATACCAATGAATTGTTGTTACAGAGATCTGTTGAAAATTCAAAGTTATGCAAACATAAGCAATAAATAACCAAATATGAAAAAAGTTTCGAATCTTCGCTATTTCATAATTCGTTTAAGCAACTAATATTGTAATGAATAAATGTTAATAATATTGTAATAAATAAATGTTAATAATATTGTAATAAATAAATGTTAATAATATTGTAATAAATAAATAAATAATATTGTAAGAAATATGTTTTACTATACTTAAAAATACTGTATTACATTGTAACATTGTTATTTTTGTTTATTATCAATGAAGTTGATTTTTGAAAACTTTGTCAGTTAACGCTAAGGTTGTACGCATAAAAATATTTTAAAGAAAATACAAAATAGATCGCCTCAATAAGTATCCTCGTGATCGTAAAGTTTAAGATCTGTTGTTGTAAATGCATTAAAACCTGTCATTTATTATCCAATAAAATGTTACACGATTGTAAATAATTACGTGAGTGTATTATCGCCGTGCTACGTAGCATAACTTAGGCTTAAAGTGTATGCGATTAGATGTGTAACCTTGGTGGAAGAGCGACACAGCGAGGAAGCACGATAACAAGGGAAAGAAAGCGAGGAACTGGGAAAGCAACGATAAGAAGCGCAGATTGTAAAAATTGATTTCAGCTATCGAGTTTCGATACGAATTTTTTTTTCAACGATGAGCCCATAAGTGTCTTTGTTGAGAAGTTACGACGAAAATACAAAATACGATTTAACCACTTTTAGCTGCGTCAATTTATTTCGAAGATAAATTTTCTTATGCGTTTCATTGATTACAGTAAGTATAGTTTTGTCGACAGTTGTTCTAAAATTATTAAAAATTTATGAATACGTTTTATAAGTATTTTAACTCTGCACTCGAAGCCATTTTAACTGTAAATGTGAAATAATTTTCCTGTATCATAATATAATATTTCTCAAAATTTTTAAATTTTAAAAATTTATGCCTGCAACAGTTCCACTATTCAACAATCTTTTAAATCTAATCTTCACTGTTATAAAAATTATTTTAGAACGTAAAACGTACTGACTCAGAGTCACCGTTCGAGTGCAAAGGGTTACCCTATTATTTTTCTTGTAAGATGTAAAATTGCCATTCCCTTCTGACGTATATACACGTCGTACGCAGCTAACAGGTTATGTTCTACAAAATATACCTATATCGCTATTTCAAAGTGATGTCCAACTTTTTTTACACGAATGAAAATCGAGAAATGACACCAAAAATACGTGTTGGCTAAATCACGACTTACACTACTTGCGCGTAAAGTTTTATGATTTTTGGTTTTACCGGTCGATGAACTTTCCTTGTCGCAAGACCAAAAACAATATTAAAACAAATTGGATTAATGCAATCTATTAGCGACATCTGGTAAATTATTTAATCGATAAATAAACAATAAGAGAATTCCAAAATATAATATGTTTTATTCAATGAATATTAAATTAATTATGAAAGATACAAATCAAAGGTCAAGGTTATTTTGTTTTGTTATTTTTATTGTTCTATGTATGTAATATATTTCACCTAATCTCGGTGCAAGAGAAACGTTACTATCGTAAACACGTTTCGCCTTATTATAAGTGCGGAAGAATACCAATATGAACTGAAGTATTAATAATTTACCAACCGATTGTTCGGCCGTAAACATTTTTATATTTTCATAACATTAGCGGTAGACAATATCTGTTTTACCTATTTCATTTATTTTAATTTATCGCGAAAAGTACCTGATATTTACACAATTATATAACAATACTAATAACATCAATAATACCAATTATACTTTTACTAATAATATTAATAATACTAATTATACTAATAATATTAATAATACTAATTATACTAATAATATTAATAATACTATTGTAGTATACTAATAATATTAACAATACTAGTATACTAATAATATTAATAATACTAATATACTAATAACATTAACGATTAGTATACTAATAATAATAGTAGAAAATTATTGGTTGCCATGACAACCGATTCGCAGGCTACCAACCAGGGTAAAAAGCCGATTTATAGGTTACTGGTCGGTAAAGCGTTAACGTCGTCCGTTTTACGTCCATTTTAGGTCCGAATGTCTTACGCCCTTAACGTCTTATTTCAGGCGTTACAAGAACATCCAATTTGGGACATTGTTAAGACGTCTTAAAGACGTCCCAAATGTTCGTGTACTAGACGTCTTTAAACATGATACTCTTGCGCTATCAAGAATTAACAGTCAACCTAAAACCTGTTTCGTTTCACTGCGCGTAGAACAATTCACTGGAAAATATTAACGTAGTACCCGATGCTTGATTTTCCCTTCGCAATGTCACTTTTTTTCTACAGAACGTTGCGAGCAAAGTCGACGGAGCACACCATCGTCGGATTATTTACTTAGCAGTTGTTTACAAAAATTACAGATCTACAAGGGATTCTAAAATCCACGCGAAAGGTCATTGCGGTGCATCCATTCAGCCCGAGTTTCTTATCGGCGATCCCTTGCACAGCAACGTCGAGTTAGCACGCTGGTAGAAAACGTCTCTCGATAGGTTCAACGCAATCGTTTCACCGACCTTACGCCCACGCGTGGATGGTCGTTGGCTTGGTGAAGGGTGCGTATTTCCTCACGCCCACGTGTTACCGTTTCGATGGAGCAAATGCTGGACCAGTTACGCGCAAGAGTGAGTGAGAGAGAGAGAGAGGGGAGAGATGGCCGTCGGGTATTATCGATCTACGAGATAGACGCAGTCTTCGGCCCACACGCGTCGCTCTCGTGTAATTCCGGCCGGTGACGAAAATATGTCGCGATGGCGTGGGGGGACGGTGGGGGGGGGGGGGGGGGAGGGGGGGGCACTCCGTGGGGAGCGTTCCTCGGCCGTGAAACACTGGGACCGACGAGGAAACGATATTCAGGCCGACGAGCCACTGACACGCCATTGGAGGACGCGTTCTCTCGGCGATCCTGATGGTATATTTGGCGCTGCTTATGGTACTTTGCGGGAGTCGAGGTCGAACTGTGAAAGACGTCGCGCGACACAGGTTCGGATCGTTTGTCTTGTTGGTGTGTCCCATTCGCGGAGTGCCTCCTACTATTTTAGCACAGTTACTGCTACCCTGCTGAAGCTCGTAACTACCGCCTAAGAGATTCCGTAACAAATTCTGGGTTTATGAAAAGATTCGCGAAAGTGAAACGTTAATTGCTTGATGAGTTATAATGTAGCTCATTAATGCTTTCCAAGACTTTTTGAACACTGTACTGTGTTCCAAAATTATATTACTTCAGTCGCTTCGCGTTAGAATTGCTCGTCTCTCATTGGTCAATGTTTTTCGTTAATAACTCGTTAACGATATCTCGAAGAAAATTATTATAAAGGAAAAAGTTATTTGAAATAACCTCAGAAACTTCTCATTCCTCGCTTGCGAGCAACTTTTGGGACACCCTATATACCAATGGAGATGTCGTTCTCAAAACGCTGCGAACTCTGGACGAATAAAAAATAGTTTGCTTTGAATTCTTGGCGTACAGTTGGTTAAAAACTTCACGATACTTTTGCTTGTTGCTCAATCTCTGATTTCCTCATCAATTTTAATTCTGTTTCAGTCGAATTAAGTAAATCACGTCGATGTCGCGTAACTGTCTGCGTTGTAATTTAGGATAGCGCGAACTGTATCGATAGACAGATTGAAATCTATTTAGATTGATTGCTTTCTATGGCATGCAGATTTTATGAATTACAGGAAGTTTTCTCTGTTTTTTCGATGCATAGATTCCGTTTACCTATTCCAGAATTTGAATCTGTTGAAGTACTCGTTTAATTTTGTTGAACTTGTCAAGTCTTTTTCTCACCATTACATATAAGTACTGGAAGATGTTACTTTCATTGTACGAATGCAAAACACAATGGAAATGGTAGTCACGTGAATAGATTAATAATGGATGCGTAGATATGATATATAAAAATATAAAGTAAATAATATATAAAAATGTGTACGGAATGCGTAGAGATTGAGGTTATGTATGCATACCACGGGCGAGATATTTACCAGAGAGTTGTTCTTCAAGAATTTCCATTTTTCTAGATATTATAATTAAATATATTTTCATTTGCTATTCAAAAAGAATGTAATTTTTTGAAATAATTACTACAATTGTATAAATGAGTACTACAAGTATGTACTGTGAAATTGCAGAAAAGATAATGGAGAAAATTTTAACTCGCGCAATCGATTTATGCGTTCGAAAATGGCTGAATTGATAATTCGGGGTAACTTTAGTGGACAGAGCAGAACTCTATTTAAATGAACTCGGTGGTTTACATAACCTAACAGATTCATATAATAGAACTCCGCTGATTATCTCCGCTACTTATAACTTTTCGTTCAAATAACGCTGAATTTGCGTTCAGATAAATAGATTTAACCAAACGCTTAATTTAATTCTCAGAGGATAACAATATTTAAACCTTATAAACTATATAATATATAATGTAAACTATCTTTAAAAGAATAAAGGTAACTGCTGCATTTATAACCTGTAACATAACCTCGACGTAACAGCTGTATCCACTTTTTACTTCTTAGTAAATATGAAATATACAAGGTGTGTCAAAAGTTACTCGCAATCGGGGAAATGATATGGATTTCTGAGGCAATTTGAAGTAACTTTTTCCTTTAGAAAAATGTTCTCTCGGGCATCGTTAACGAGTTATTAACGAAAAACATTGGCCAATGAGAGGTGAGCTCGTCTGACGCTATTCAGCCGTATAAAGCCCACCTCCGCTGATTGGCTCAGCCGTCTCGCGCAAGTCGAACTCTCCTCTCATTGATCAGTATTTTTTTTGTTAATAACTCGTTAACGGTGCTTCAGAGAAGATTTTTGCAAAGGAAAAAGTTGCCTCAAATGATCTCGGGATTTCTCACGTTCCGATTGCGAGTGATTTTTGTGACACTCTGTACATTATTTCATTTAACAAAAGACTACGATGAGCTGACAAGTATGTGACAATAGCACAATGTAACGAGAAAAATGTAATATAAAATGAAAAACGTATGTGTGAAAATAATATAATATTTGTGGTATTAGTTAACATTTTTTAATTAACATATTCGTGGACAACAAAAAGTTACAATAAACTACGAAAATAGACAGACGAACACATTCTTAAATTGTAATTGCGATAACTGAATTTTTGTATTTTTTAAGTGTTCGGAATAGCACATTTTTTCATATGAAATTAAAGCGTATAATAATTTTGCAAAATAATCGGTACGCGCAATCGAACGGGCGATAAACGCGGCGTATAAATTTAATAAACGTTGCGGGCACCGGTATCATTTTGCGTCGCAATGAAAACGAATGTTATGGCATTCGCATCCGCGAGCGTGTTAACATTAAATTGATTTGTTTCACAGTCTTATACGTTGTATTGTATCGGGCAACGCGAACAATGCTCTTCGGCGTGGATTATATAACGTCGAATAGAGGAAGGTCAGGAGATCGTCGTTATCACTTGACCGCGTTACTTTCTACGGTTCTGACATTTAACGATTGCCAAGTGATAAAGAAATATTTACGTTAGCAAACATTCGTGGCATTTGCATTCTACTGTGCTTTTCGAAGTTGATTTTATTTACGATCGATGGACAAAATCGTATCTTTAGCGCTGATTTTACAAAACAGTAAGTAGAAACTGGAATTTCTTTAAAGGCATGTGCTATTGTTATGAGATCAGAATAGTTTATTAGAATATAGTTAATTAATATAATAGTTAATTATTCACGGTAATATTTTGATTCAGAGTTTTTGTGGATAAACAATTTTATAACGGTATTTCATTACTTTGATTATGATTGTTTAATATCGTGATTAATTATTGTGATTAATTTCTTGTTTATAGCATAGTTTTGGGGATTTCATATAATTGTAATTTACAAGACTCAATTTAACTATAGGAAATATTATTATATTTAATTTAATTTATATATGTATATATATAATTTATCTAAACCCGTTATAAAATAAATATATAAATATAAACAAAAGTGTACAAAGTATTGTGTACGATATCAAAAATCCTTTTATTTAATGTGAAATTAAAATTGATCACCGAGCAACTATTTGGTAAATATTTCTTTTGCATCAAATCCGTGTCAATACAATATTGTATCAAACTATATGTACATGCAATAATTATTTCCAATGTTGAATCATTTTATATTAGATTTAAAGCGCAAATAGTCCCTGCAGAGTGAAGTCAGCTATACGAGTTGCAACAAACGAAAAATACATACTATAAACAAGTATAAAATAAAGATACAAAACGATATCAATAGTAAATATATAATAATTTAAAAAATTAGAAATCTTTTAAAATAATATATTGTTAAGTGATAGAGGTATAAAGCTAATAATAAAGATAAAAAGGCAATTTGTTTGTATAACTTTTGAACTTAATGATGTAGATAACGTTTTATACTAAATCGAAAGCTTGTTGCATTTTGACATTTACTATACATTCTGCTTGAGTCCTCTTAATGTCAAGAATGATACATCCTTGCCGGCTATACTTGCAAAACTATTCTTCTTACAATACTTTTACTAAATAACAATTTTATTTCTTAATTCTCCTCCCCTTTTTAAACTTGCCGATTATCAGATTTTACAATTACCAATGCAATTTTTAAATTTAAAATTACATAAATAATTTGAAAATTACATTGGTCTGCTAAAAAAACGCAAGTTACTTATAACTCGACCTAATATGCCATATTATAGTTTGCGCAGAATAAAATAAAAATAAAATATATATCCTTTAACGCTAACGTTATGAAAATATAACAATGTTAACACATTTAGCCGAGGTTTAGCCGATATGCGAATTGATATAAAGTTTGGGTTCCACACCTATTTACGGAGACCGGCCTTATGAACCGCGTCTCTACGTGCGATTTGCTTCTTCAGCGACATGAAAGGAATCCGTTCTTCAAGAGGCTAGTCACTGGAAACGAGACTTGGATTTTATACCAAATTATGCATCGGAAACGCACTTGGTCCAAGGAAAATAGACCTTCAACTGTTGCGAAGCCTGGACTTCATCCGAAGAAGGTTCTTTTCTGCATTTGGTGGGCCCGGGAAGGTGTAGTGTACTACGAGCTCCTTCCTCAGGGTGATACGATCAATGCTGACAAATATTGCAATCAACTGGATCAATTAAAAAGCCGCCGTAGCAGAAAAACGGTCAGAATTGGCGAACCGACGAGGCGTCGTTTTCCATCGCGACAACGCAAGACCGCATGTTGTGTCGGCCGTAATGCAAAAATGATTACAGTTTGATTGGGACGTTCTACCTGATCCTCCTAGCTCCCCAGACCTTGTTCCATCCGATTATCACTTGTTCCTCTCCTTAAAAAATTCTCTCCGTGGTAAATCTTTGAAATCCATAAGTGAAATAAAAACGCACCTAGATGAATATTTTGCAAATAAGCTTCAACAATTTTGGAAAGAGGGCATAATGAGGCTTCCTGAGAGATGGAAGAAGGTTATAGAACAGAACGGTTCGTATATAACACAATAAATCCAACTGAAACAACAAATATCGTGTATTCATTTCGCATCAGAAAAAGGGAAGAAACTAATGGGACACCCTAATATGTACCAGGGGGACGACTGGGATCCGGCGCGTCGATTTCGTTCGGAAAACGAGAAACGTCGGTCGGAAGAAGCTAAATATGGCCGATTCATCGTAGAAAAACACGCGGTCCCGTCGCGTCGGCTTTATTTCTTCCGTCGTGGTCGGACGTCGCGTGTCGAACGCAGACATTCGTTACAGCGGTGTCTTAAAACGGAATTCTCCGGGTTTCTTTTGAACCCGTCGATCGTCGTCCGTGTTCCGTGTAGAGCGCGGAATGGAAAAAGCTGTTAGGGCTGTGCAGCCGAGCAACGTCAACGGGCGGAGGGAAGCTTTCCAATGCAAAAGCTATATACGATAAACGGTTTTCGTTTACGTCAACGCGTCGTCCCGCCTCGGACCGACGACATGCAACAATGGAACCGGCGTGACGGTAGATTACTCAACTTTTGTTCTACGAAGACTATTAACTCTTCCCGGGGTTACGCAACGCCGGCAAATGCGCGTCAAAAATTCTGTGACGTTGACCGATTACCGTGTATCTCTCTTTTCCTTTAGCCTTGGCGACCACCGCGTTTTCCACGAACGCAAATTAATTACTCGCCTCGCCATTCGTCGTGAGTTCGGTGGCTCTGCTGCACGCGATAGTTCAATGATATAGGAAACCGGCAGCGAAAGTAGCATCGCGAATCATTTAATCATTATTTTGCCAAGTTAACGGGGGAATCTTCTGTACGAACTTAACATTTTCGATTTCCTTTTTTCTGTAAATAAATGAAACGAAATTCGAAGTGTTTTGGAAAATATAATTCAATACGGTTCGATTACAATAGCTATTTGTATTGTATTTGGATTGTACTATTGATTAGTATTCAACGTTTTATAAGTTTGCCAGCGGTATCGACTTACCTCTAACAACAAAATCTTTTACTTCCTTTTTCATTAGATCTAGCCTGGTTCAAATTTTCTCATCATAACTTTTTCTTAAAGTCATTATATTTTTTTCGACATCTCACTATTTCCATATAATATTTATATTAATTTAAACAAGTAAACATAGAATTTTAAATAAAAATTGAATCCGCTAGGTTAGACAGACGCAAAAGATTACAGCGATATTAAGAGACAATATTATTTAAACAACATTTTTTTCTACCGTCTACATGTTTAATAAAACCCTCTTAGAGTATCAAAAGAGTTTAATATGTAGTTTCTCCTCCCTACCCCCGTAACCCCTTGCACTACAATCTTCTTTCATATATAAAGACAAATTTATTTTATACCATTTTCCACAATTTCACTGACAAAGTGTTTAAATTTTAAAAAATTACGGCATTTTGCGAACGGCGGTACAACAAATTACAAGTTAACTATTCCCAGATTTTGATAACAGAATATGTTATAATTTTGATAACATGACATTGAATGTTCGTCACGAGACTGACTCATCATTATAATGCAAGAAGTTAATGTGTCTCTCGCGTATCAAATTAACACCATTGCAAAAAACGATTTTTTTCACTAAACATTCGATAGAAGAGAAAGAAAAAGATATTTTGCACAACGTTCTCTCACAGTTTTTACATAGAATGAAACCATGTGCCGGGACGAACTCTTTTTTTTAGTGTCTTCGTTACGTTATT
This sequence comes from Augochlora pura, assembly GCF_028453695.1. Classification (NCBI taxonomy): domain Eukaryota; kingdom Metazoa; phylum Arthropoda; class Insecta; order Hymenoptera; family Halictidae; genus Augochlora; species Augochlora pura. Next base: position 49,596 of record NC_135772.1, read on the forward strand.
ATTGACGATCTACAGTACCAGACAAAATGATAGAACGTTTGATATTTTTGAATCTTTCGCATAATATACTGAACTGTATGTAAATTGTACACACTCTATACATATATTGGAAGTGCCCTCTAAACTGAGCATTGTAAGTCCTTAAGTATGTTAATTAAATTATACATTATTTTTTAATTATACATATAATTTTTAATTATACCTTAATTATATATTAACAAAGCTAGAGGAAACAATATAAAAATGAACACATTACATATTTAATATAGCGTTCAATGAAATATTTTTTTAAAACAATTGTTTCTTTTTTGTTCTTTCATTTTGTCCGGCAATGTAAGATGTATAGCAAAGTGACTACCGTCGTGTTGATGCCGCCATTTATTGTTGTTCATCTTTCAAGTTTCATTTGCTCGCTTGTTATCGCTGACGCCCATTCAAAAATTCTTCCAACGTGTTCGATTCGAGATCACGCTGTAGTTTCTAGGTATTTCTTGGACGAAAAAAGGAAGTGACACGTCTTTTCCTGCTCGTAAAGTTCGTGTGTGTCAAATCGAAACAGAGAACTGTTTTTTTAACAAACATCGTCACATCTTTACGTCACGTGTGTTCTCGCGAGCTCAAGTCGACGAAGACTCGGACGAATTTTCCAAATGGTAGCAGAATAATGTTCATATATACTTTGAAACTTGAAAGTAATATGAAATTAATACCAGAGGATATTAAAGCCATCGTTAGAATTTTTACACTATTTCACATCTGCATTGTTATTTTGATCGTATAGATGCGCATTTAACACTTTACCGATCAATCGTAAAAATTCAGCTCAATGTTAAATTTTCGTTTCTATTTTCATTTTATTTATTTTATTAATCGCGAGAGCTTTAATATTTAGAAAATTATTTGGTAATATTGAAGCTTACGGTAGTACAATCTAACATTTTTATCTTAATAATTAATATTAACTTATTGGTTACAATAACAACCGATTTATAGGCTAGCAACCGGGGGAAATAGTCGATTTATAGGTTACCGGTTGGCAAAGTGTTAAGTGTCTCATACTACTATTTCATTTTCTAGACGTTCGATTTTGTATCAATAGAGAAATATTGAAAAATCAATAACCTAACCTATCGGTTAGGTTTAGGACATTTATTCTGATAAATCATATGTACCGTCTGCTTTTAACTATTCTAAAAAATACAGTGGTTATCTTATAACTTATACTATATTTTGAAAAAGAACGATGTTTCTATTTTATTTCAATCATACGATATAATTATTCCCTAATCGTTGTTTCATGTTTACGATGATATCATTAATCACGAGAATAATCTTCTTTCATTATGGATTTCACACAGTATCTAATTTCTTTTTCAATTAAAGTCTTTCGATTCTTTAATATCAAACGCTATTACTCAACTTGGTTTTAGATTATCGAAACGCTAAAAATAACTCGCGAATTTGCTGTAGCTTTTCAACGAAAGTATTCATTCGTGTTACTCAATCGCTATGCTCGCTCGTTCAACGATTTCCATAAAAGTTTCTTCTCTTTCGGTTATTGATTAATTTTCTTATAATTAAGATGGAGAATAATATTTCTTATAAACAAGGCGAGTGTTAGGTTATGAGGACAATGTAGCTTTTAAGACAATGCAAGGACGAAGAAGCCTAATGCGACGCCAAAGAAGTAATGAAATAAGTAAGATATATTAGAATTAGAGAAGTCTAAGAGAAGTAAAGAAGTCTAAGAGTTAGTTGAGTAGTCGTGTTCTCAATTTCAGCATTTCTCTGTTAATTATCCTAGTCTAAAGTTCTCCAATTTTAAAAAACTTTTTATTAAATACATTCCTACACTAATAAACAACTTCTGATACTTGGAAATTAAAGAAACGATCGTCAAAACGACCATTAACCTTTTAGGCACAACGCGCTATTATAGTGGCCTTCGAGAATGTTCCGTGCTTTACTCCAGTGTATTATTAGTTATTAAAGTAAACGATTAAAGTGAAAGTGTATACATACAATACATTAAGAAAAGAATATATAGGAAGCAAAAGAGTATATAGCTAATATTATATATAGTTATACCAAACAAATATATATATTAACAAAAATAATAGTTTAGTAATGAAAAATTTAATTCGCGCCTAAGAGGTTAAGAACCATTAAAATAACGATCTATCCAATCTTTTCAACCGACTTACGATCCAAACAACTTATTAGAACAACGAAAGAGTTTCAGAAGAATTGGTCGAGGCAGTTCTGTTAGCATCCGGCAGAATCGGTCACATTTCTAAATCAGGTTAGGCGACCGCGAGGGATCTGAAATAACAGCTTGTTTGCGACTAATTAGCGTTTCTACGTGCTGGAATCGGTAGAATCCACGGTTTATCAGTTGATTGAATTACCAGTTCTAGAATGACCATCCAGCCGAATGACGTTAGCACAAATTATAACGTAATCTCCATAAGCGTCCTCGGGGAGGGGGGGGGGGGGGGGGGGGGCAGGCCAGAATAAACTTCTTCACTCTTTAGTCTTCTCTCTAAATCGCCTTACATCATTTACAAGAGCCACGTGAAGCACGAACGGCTCCGCTCGGCTCGATTCGGATTGTTTCGGCGCGGCGCCGGCGCGCCTAGTCAAGTGCGCCAGCACAGAAATTACGTTTTTCCCAGAACAATAGCCGGCTCAGGGACGCAAACAAACGCGGAGAGGATGAAATTCACGCGACGCCGGTTTGCGGGCAAACGGGGGACAACCGCTTCGGCAAAAACGCTCTGGTCCGAAATAATCCGTGAACGGAACGGACGTTTTGAATTTCGCGATGGGAATCCGATAGCGCGCCTGTGCCGAAGATAAAAAAACGCGAAATAAATATTAATGCATTTTAATAATTAAAGCGTACTATTGTAATCAAATTATTGATCTATCTTTTAATTGCCTCGCTTCTATATCGTTAGTGTATCGAATACAATAAGCAAAACTGATGTAAGCTCTAAAATAACAATCTCAATAAAAATCATTCATGATTCATCGCAAATCATGTAAAAGCTACGTTGGATACTAAACTAAAACAGTTTGGAGGAAAAAGACTCGAGTGCACCGGTAAACATCGCTGCAAAAAATGTCACGTAGAATTTTTCAATAACATTCGGAAAGATAAGTTTCAAAGTTTGCATAATGTAAATGGTAAAGAAAAAAAACAAGACACTTATTTAATGAGTTGCGTCGGAAGAGCAAACATATAATTTTCTGGGTTTCCCCGAACATCCCCGTGTTATATAAATATTAATACCACTGAGAAGAATGTTTACGCATAGTTATTGCATTCAAATGAAATTTCAAACGAAGATAATTATTAATGCGTTCGAGTACAGTTTATAGTAGAATATAGTGTGACAGGTGAATGAAATAAAACTACATTTTCATATGTAGTCATAAAAGTCTAAGTCATAAAAATTGATGAAAATAGTTGATATTTAACGCGTTGTACCTCCATAAAAAAATTGTCATGGGACAATTTAACTAAACTCATTTTAAAGGATAATCTCTTATGTTTCACATGCCATTATTTATTTTAGCAAAAGAGAATTGTACATCCAGTAACAGATCTGTTTGAAATAGGAATTTATTAGCAACAAATAAAAGCTAACCAACTTAGTTACTTAATTATTATAATAATATTTATTAACTCTTAAAAACAATATTTATTAGCCCTTAATAACAATATTTATTAACCCTCAATAACAATAATTATTAACGCTTTGCACTCGAAGCCATTTTACATCCACTGTATTTCCATTCTATTAGGTTGGAAACTATGAAACGGGTGTTTTTGTTAGTCTGTGTTCAGCTGCGGTGCCCGTTTCATAGTGTTCAACCTAATCATGACTTATTACCACAATTTATGCATATAAATTTGAGTCTATGCAAACAGCTATACTATACTTATAAAAATTTGTTTATAAACATCATACAACAGTCTTGAGTGATGCCTCGGTATCGCCATTCAAGTGCAAAGGGTTAATAATTATCGTTGTTAAGGGTTTATAAATTTTGTTATAATAATTAAGTAACCTCTAATAAGTTAGGTTAAGTAATGTATATACTAAATATTTAAGCAAATAATATTTATACTAAAAAACCAACTATGGTTTCAAGTGGACAGAGTAAAACGATGAATCTGCGGAAAGGAGACAATAATTTCTGCGAAATTCTCCCATCGAAATCAAAGCAAGGGGATCAGCGACAAATATTTATCTGCCAAGTGAAAATGCGGCTCCGTATACGCACTGCTCTCCGCACTCCGGCGGCGAAGTACTTTAACGAGCACTCGTGTATACGGCAGTGTACACATTCTTACGATGCACGGACCGCGAAGTGCACTTGACGAACTACGCCCTGTCGATCGAGTATGTCACAACATGGACATAATTCATGTAACAACGTTGTTTCGTTTGACGGGCTATGGAGGCACACGCTCGCGAGGCCGGCCCCAGTTAAACTTTACCAACCGCAAGACAACATCTCAGGAAGTTTGCGATATCGTTTGCACTCCCTCTGCACTTTGTAAATGTATGCATTAATTGTAGAATTTTAACTGATGCAAAATTCGAAAACTCGATAGCGTTCTTATTTAATCTTTTGCGTTACGATTCGTTCCATGTTGTGTTGGTAGCACTTACTAATCTTTAAGTTGGTAGAACTTACTAATTCTTAACCTCTTAGGCACGACGCGTCATTGTAGTGACTTTTGCGGATGTTTCGTGCTATACACAATTATTGGGTTATTCGGAAAGTCGTTTTGTTTCTTTTTTGGTGGAAATGAAACACGATAGATCACTAAACAAAAACTATTGCAGAGAATTAAACAAAATTTTTAACAAACAAGGCTTACTACATCAGTTGTCCAAATATGTAATGATTATGCAGCTTAAGTGTGAAGTTGGCTGTGAAAAAATTAGGTCCTTTGGTGGGAAGAAACGAAATTACTTTCCGAACAACCCAGTATATTGTTAGTTACTACAGTAAACGATTAAAAATAATGGTAATTTAGTTATGAAAATTTCATTCGCACTAAACCCAGCCGTGCCGAAGAGGTTAATATATCGCGACAACTTCAGTTTTATTAGTTACACTAAATTTCGTATATACATTCATACACGAAAGTATTCGAAGAGGTTAACCCCTTGCATTATAATAACGAGTCAGATTCATGTTAAAGATTCCATGCAAGATCTATTAAAAATGAATATTATTCCTTTCTTCTAAATTTAAATCAAATTAAATTCTGCTGTTATCAAAATATAAAAACGAAAGTAAATAAAGATAATAGAAGAAGCAAAAATTATCTGGTCCTATTAACCTAATCACACCCTTGGTACAGTCAATCCCATAAGTATTTGTAGCCTCATTGCTTATGACAGGAATTTGTTGAAATTTGGAAGCGTGTAAGATTTTGTAATAAACTTTTTATTATATATGAACACTCGTGTAAAGTTATAAAAATGTTATAATATTATATAAAAATATTATATAATTGAATAATTTTCTCGCGTCACTTTGAACTTATCAAAATTATTGAAAGACAATTTATTTTTACTTAATTTCTGCTTTATTTCTGATTCTTGTTCCTTTAGTTATAAATAAATACATTCCTAATTTTTAGAGAGACAATTCAACTAAATATAATATAATATAAAATACAATAATAAATATTATATAAAATATAATAAAATACAATATAAATACCAGCGCAAACGTAAACAAAAACAAAATAAAATCGTAGTATTCGGTATTGCGTATAAAAGAATTTTATTCATAGTTTAAGCGCTTGGCTGTTCGGACATTATATAATTTGAGAAAGCAAACAAGAGAAGTTAAAAATTAATAATTAAATAAAATAAAATTAATAATATCATTTCTACAGATGGCGTTAAAAAATGCCGGCATTTTGCGAATGTCGGTGCTACAAATTACCGGACGAATATGTGACAATTATAATTTTATCTGTTTATATATAAAAATAAATTTTATATAAAAAATATCTGGTACCAAAAAATAGCTAATTAAGCTACCTAATTCGTCTTGAAACTCGCGAAGATGGCGACTGTTGCGTTCTACTCGCATTACCGGGCGTCGACGTCAAACCGCTAATATTTCCCGTGTGAATCAGTTTTTGGCAAAGATCTGTGAAGTATACATGGAAGCGTGGCGCGGCGAACGTACGGTCGAGCTTCCGCGGTGAACTATAACAAGGAGAACGTTGGCTCTTAGAGACCTTACAAGAACTTGCAGGTACCTCTGTTATATGAAAATTCGAAGACTTGCGTAATCACGCATTACATTAAAAGGATTGAATTTAGGATCTATATGGATCGAGCCGTGTTTACTGTCCTTAACAAATGCTAATAACTTACGGTTAATTAAATTTATGGAACTCACTTTATAATTCGCTTTAATTCGCGCAACACGGAAAATGAAATTACGTGACGTACACACCTGTCCGTGAATATGTGCATACATGCCACTTTTAATGAACAAATGATATACAATACGAATTAATGTTATGCAACGATGTGTATATCGGCTAATTCTATTTCAGCAGGCGAATAACTTGGTCGCGCATAATTTTACTTTTAAACGAGACAATAATCCCAACCGTACTGCCAGAATATGTCAAAATTGTTTGCGATAAGTAAACCGGACTTTTAGTGTCAAAGTAATGGATTAATAGAGAAACTATGAAATCATTTACACAGAGAAGTTCGGGAAAAGTAGCCAAAGTTTGAAAAACATTCATCTATAAAACAGTTATTTATAAAATTATTATACGCTAAATGGAAAAATATATCGTCGGATGTAATAAAAGATTGATAGTTAGGTTTTCGATATTGGTGCAATAAGTTTCTTTTACTTATTATTATCGTTTTAAACTACGCGAGACATATAGAACAAACTATAATTTTCTACAGTATATACAATAGCAATGAATAATTAAATTGTTACATTAAATTTTATTATGAAGTGATATGTAATTTTGAGGCCTTTAATATCACATTCAACAAGAAAGGAGCTAAGAGAAAATGACGTGTAGTACTTATGCTTAAGAAGTTGATTTACTAGAATTATACTAGATCTTGATTTACTAGATCTTGAAATTCTGCTTCAAAGAAACATACACGTTTCGCAACGAATTGAATTCCTGCTAACGAGCCGTATAGGTTATAGTGGTTCGAACGTCACCTGTTTACAAACGCGATGAAGTATCCAGGTAATTTATATCCCGAGTACCATGGCTTATTCGTTTCTTCCTAATAGTACTGAAAACAGTCCACACCTTTACCTAAACCTTGCTTTTTAATTAAATCGCTAATAGACATTTTCGCTTGACATTTATAAGCATTAGTAAAATCGGTAAATAGGACTTTAATATCTAGTGCAAGCGTTATATTAGTAATTTATTTTACAAGTAAGTAAACTTTTCCATTCCCATCGATTCCGACATGGGCTAGTATCCAGACAAATTCAACGAAGTCTTGATTATTGCTATTTTTAAATATTTAATATATTTGTTCCTAATTTCAATGAGATAGTTGTCGTAATTCGGAATGAAAGATCGGGTTTTGGATAGCCTTAATTGTACTTAGGGAGTTGGCGAGCATGAAGAAATTGGTACCAATCCGCAAATCTGGAATATTAACCTCTTGCACTATAGGATTTGTTTCACTGCTACGTGGATTGGCATTTGTATATTCCTAATAAATTCTTACATCAGACTAAAAATTGTGATTTATTATATGGCACCTTTCATTTCAATATTGTTGGAAATCGGCCTTAAGTGCTTGATCGCTGCGCCCTCCGTCGGGCCTGATATGTGTTCGGTTGGGCTGTGTTTTGTTTCCTTGTTGCTGTGACTTTCTCGTCGCGTACTCACGCGATTATCCGTAGAAGTATGTATTAAATTTCGTGTGCGTGAAACTAATCGGTTTCCTTAGCTTAACCTTTTAGGCACGGCTGAATTTTGCGCGAATGAAATTTTTCAAGTAACAACAAAACACCAGAAAGAAGCATTATAGTCATCGTCTCGCAGGCTAGTTCCTTTATCATGTAAAAAGAATTCATGTCACTTAACCTCCTAGGCACGACGCGCCACTGTAGTGGCTTTAGTGAATGTTTCGTGCTTTACTCAATTGTTTTATTAATTATTAAAATAAACGATTAAAGTGAAAGTGTGTATGTACAATACACTAAAAAAAGAATATATCTAATTAATATTATATGTAGCTATATGGAAAAATATATATAGTAATAAAAATAGTAATTTAATTATTATCTTAAGCCGTGCTTAAGAGGCCAAATCTCGTACGCGTGAAACTAAGAATCGTTTCCTTTATCTCAACGTTAAACTCGAACTCGAACAGTGGCTACACGTCTTGCTTTAGAACAATGGCACGACTGGATTTATTTAGGCTTTCTGGCATTTGTATTATAATTTATGCTTCAATCGTGATATCCATTTAATAATTTCGCATGTAAAAGACTTTATAATATAAAAAATCTTAAAAGAAAAAGTGTGGAATCGGTCATTTTGACCGACTTGGTAGGTTTAGTGTTAAACCCAGTTCAGACCCTCTCACAAAACCTTTAAAAATATTTAAACATTAATGACAGATGGGTATAATTTAATAGAAATTGAAGAGGCGTGAATGACGTGCGTATTTAGTAGGTTATGTTCGACATTTCCGTAACGAGTCTGACATAATATTATAAGGCATGGAGTTAATGCTTGGTTTATGGCGTAGCACTCTACAGTAACACTTAAACAGAATAACTTTGTCTAATAATAATAATAACTTCCCGAGATATTTAGTAGAAGACAATACCGAGCAGCGGCCATGGATTTTGCGTTTTCGGTCTTGTTACTGTCTGCATAGATAACAGTCGTGTTACCAGAAAATGATTTAACAAAAATTGTCAGCGTTGCGTTACGGTTTAATGAGTTACGCAGCATGATTCCCAAGGTTTCATTACATAGTGGAAAATATTCCACTATGATTAATAAATCAGAACAATATAGTCGCAAATCAAACTAGGAAGCCTTTTCTGAGGATTGAGATTTAATGATTTTCTTTCGTAAATACCGTAAAATGTTCGATTCCTTTCTGTTCGTTTCGAACAACACTTTCTTTGTCGATTAGGTTATGTATCGACGAGATTTATTGTGATAATGTAACATAGCTATTGTCAGAAATGCTAACTTCTCAATTTTTACAGCATCACGCGAATCGCTTTAATACGACGTAACTTTTACGGCGCTGAAATTAGGCTATTAAAGCATTAAACCACGCATTTTAGTTAAAACATAATTTGCCGCTGAAAACGTGAAGTAATAACGATATAGTCAGTGCACATAAGTGATGCAATTCTGTGTACTTTTTTTGTAACAGGCGTTAATTAAAATTCTAGACCATTCTTTTAAAATATCTTATACACACCGACAACAAAGTTGCCCGATGCAAACGGGAAATTAAAACGTCCGACGGCATACGCCGATTAATTATTCCCGATCGAAAGGCTGATAAATATTAACGAGCGCAACTTATAAAACAGACCGTCAGCATGAGTGAACATCGCGATATCTAACACTTTGCGAATTAATTATAACTGCAATCCAATAGAGGCGCATCGAACAAAAGCGCGCGGGTAGATCCGTTAATTGCAACTTATCGGGTTTTTTGATCGTGATTTAAATTAACCGTTCGGAACAATCTTTTATTAGAAATACAAGGTTAGGTTTGTTCAGCTTCGAATTTTAGTATAACAGTCTTATTAGAAAGGCAAGCGATGGCGGCTGTTTGATAATTTTAACGATGCAAAGGCAACAATTGCGTTGTTGTTCGTAAGAGGATCGTTATTATAGTATATGGTTATTAATATTATATAATAGTTATTATATTAGTATAGTATAATACTCCCGGGTATTCTATGTAATCCTGGAGGAACATGATTTGATAAAATAAATTTCGTATTATTTTATTTATTTCAAATGCACTCCTTGCAGTTTTGCTTAAGGATACATAACAATACTATTGATCGTAAAATTCATTATTGTAGTATATTATGTGTAGCACAAATGTGCGAATATTATCTAAATATATATATGTGTAATTTAAATAATCTTCGCGCGTTTATGCTACACACATATACACATAACAAGTCGGATTCGTAATTCTAAATCGAAACGAAATTGAATTCTATTGTTATCAAATAGTAAATGTTAATGGCAATAGCATTATTTATTGCCAAGGGAACACGCGTGACATAACGAGCTGTTCAAATTCTTCTTTAATTCTTTATTGTTATCAGCTATTTTATATTACTGCGTAAAAATAACAAACCAGTGTTTATCCAGATTTTAAACAATTTTTATTACAATGTTCTGTCCAATGAGACAAACTATAATTTTATTAATCGTAAACTGAACAGCTGGGAATGCTTCAAAATGCCGCGTTTTGTATAATCAATGTTAATACTTTACCGACATTTTTATTTTGATCTTATTTATCTTATTAATTGCGAAAGATTTTAAATAATAAATATCTTTCGCGATTAACAAAATAAATGAGATAAAAATAGAAAACTTTTTAAATAATAAATAAGTTATATAATAATATTGAAGCTAGTGATAGTACAATCTAACACATTTATCTCAATAATAGATAAACAATAATTACAATTATTTAAATAATTATTACATAATCGAATGGAAAAACCCGATTTATAGACTTCCGGTCGGTAAAGTGTTAAGGTCGCATAGATATTCTGTTATTAGCGACGACCGTTCTAACACATATTATTTTATGTACACTCCCAGCAATAAGTATTCGAATACCACTGGTTTAGCACTAAAAATTCATTCTTCAATTGATTATGTTTGAACGGAGCTCGCTACTTAACAAATCAAACTGATATAAAGCCAACCGTTCGCGATTTGAATTTCCTTTGGGCTAGTTTCTAGAGACAGTTAACCCTTTCGCTATGGAGCGTATTACTGAGTAATGAACAACGAGCTACGGAATGCTACGAAGTAGAAGTTTTAAAGTTTACAATGATATTTATCGTATTTTCTAATATCACTTTACTTTCTAAAATATAAAAGTTTATAATCATAAATGATTTTTTAAAATATTATAGTCAACTGTTCGTTGATCAACAAAAGTATCTTACGTAAAGTATGAAACAAAAGTATATAACTTATAAAAACGGTTTCACAAGAGGAATTTGCACAAGAGAAAATGCAACGTTCTCAACAAAATTTGAAATTGATCTCTACTCATTATTTTCCGCGGGAATGTTTAAATAGACACGTATATAATAATTTTACAGAGCTGAAAGAGATCTTTGGAATAACTTACTCGCTTCGCTAATATAAAATACGTAACTTGCCTAAAGAGGCCTTTGGAGCTGAAAAATAGTCAGAAAAGTCGCGTACGCATCTCGTAAAGCCAATCGTTATAGAATTCTTAACAAGAGTATTCATTCCCGTTCGAACTTGCGTGGTTCGTGCGCGACGCGAATAAATTTCTGTGGGGTTGAGAAGAGATCGATAAATATTGGATACACGGGCGCAGCATCGACGTGAAATAGCGAGGCGATCGGTTGATCGGAGCAAGCCGAACGATAATCGGGAACACTGACAAGGAAGATAAGTACACCGGCAACGGTTTACTGCCGTCGTAATTCCACTCTCTAACAGCACGTTGTCCGCACGACGATTCCATCCGTTCTCGTTAATCCTGCGATTCTGAAGAAAACCGCGCTTTGCGGTCCCGCGTCTCGTCGAACGCGCGCCCAGCTCTCTCGCGGGCTGATCACAAGGCGGACTGTCGCTTCAAAAATCCTGTTTATGCAATCGAGTCGTCAATCTGAATGTAATCTATTTAATCGTCGCTGTTTAGTCCATGGTTTCGCCGCAACTTGTCCTCGATGCACCGTCGGCTTTAACCTTTGGCTCGATAACACTGTTCGATACATTTTAACGCATACTCGTCCGGTAATTTGTTGTACCGTCATTTGCAAAATGCCGACATTTTTTCACGCTATCTGTGGAAATGATATGGTCTATATAAGAACAACGTAACTTGCTGAAAATCATATATTTCTTAGTGGAATTTTGGAAAATGATATAAAACAAATCTGTCTTTATGTAGAAATTATTAATTTTTCTTGTTTGCTTTCTGAGAAATTATATAATAGTCGAGCAGCCAAGCGCTTAAATTCTTTGAATAGAATTCTTTTATATGCAATACCAAAGCTTTTACTTTGCTTTTGATTATGTTTGCACTATTGTGCGACGCAATTGAAGCTGAAATCATTTTTTATCGAAATGATCTCTGTTTGGTAAAGATTAGAATTTAATATATTTAAAATTAAAATTGATAATTGTTTGCGAAATTACGAATTTTCGTCATGCGGACGAATATGTGTTAAGCTCTAAAAACGAAGAATAAATCAAAGTTAATATATTCAACGAAGAAAATGAACCCTAGCGACGATAAATACAGGAGTGTAACAGTTTAACGCCGGCGTTCATCATGCGATGGGCCACACGTGTCTGTTCGTGAAGCAGCGTTTATTTGCTTATCGCGTTTATATTTTACAAAATAGATAATACAAAACAGGTTTATGTTATCTTATCTCAACATTATAAATACACATACAATAGTCAATTTAATATCATAAACTTAACATAATTATTTAATTTGTTTAAATTTCGGGCGCCGCCTCGCAGAGAAAATAGCGAATAAATCGGCGCCAGCGTCGTCGAACTCAAAGCTATATCAACAACCGAATACTTTTGGTTGTCCCTGTACATCGACGAACGAAACTTTGAAAACCTTGAAGTTCTTCGGGAATTGTCAATTAAACGGACGAAGTTGTTTTTAGTAGCGAAGACTTTGGAAGTCCGCCAACATAGCACAGTAATTGGCTCCTCTACCCTAGGCTCGTTTAGCAGTTCTAGAGCGAAGCGTGGCTTGGAAAGAACGCGCACAGATTCAAAGTGGGACACAGCGTTGGATTCGCACGAAGAAACCGCGCGGCGCGGTTTCGATCAGCAGTAATCAACGATCGATGGAACGAGGACACAGAGAAATTTCGATCGTTGACAAACCGTCGCAAACGACACGCGGCAACGAATGTTACCAGCCACTCGACAAAATTAGAACAGTAGACGCTCGACGAATTACCTACGAGTGGGTACCTGTTCACCACATGGCTCTCCAATTACGTGCCCACAAATATTGTCTTCCTGCTTTGCTTCGATACATTTCTGCTCGACGAAGAATTTATAGAGGGACACCTTTCACGTGACAGTGAAATCGTACGGATCTTCGCGTGGTATTTTATTGTTTATTAACCCCTTGCCGTAACCCCTGTCGTACTACTGCGATACTATTTTCTTCATAGTTACAAGGATGAGCATTTTTATCTATTGTAATCATTTTTTAGATGGAAAAGGAAAAATATTTATTCCGTTTGTTTACGTTTACTTAAATGGTTAAATACTAACGGCAAGAGGACAGACTTTATTTCGGCTTAAAAGAACGTAATAACATTTATACTTAACACGATATTTTAATAGAAATCTCTGTGACGAGTCAGACTCGTCAAAATACGGTAAAGGGTTAGGTAGAGAAAATACTGTCATATTGTCCTTTAGCTTGGAAAAAGGATTGGACAATTTTAGAAGAGGAGTGGACAATTTGAGAAGCGGAGATACAACTTTTATATTAGAGTGTCCCTTAAGTTCTTTTCGCGCTACGCCATGGATGACCTCGGAGTATGCTCGATGAAAATCCACGGTATAGTGTGCGCGAGATAGTGGATGACATTAAGATTCCCAGGACAATGGTACAGAATCATTTAATCAAGATGGGATGTGCGAATCGGTATGAAGTTTGGATTTTAAACCAATTCACGGAGATCGACCTTATGAAACGCATCATTTCACTCTATTCCACTATATTCCACTCTGTCATACCATATTTTACATTATATTTCACTCTATTATACTATCTTCAACTCTATTCCACGCCATTCCACTCTGTCCCGCTCTATTTCACTCTATTCCACTCTATTCTGCTTTATTCTGTTCTATTCTACTCTGCACTACATCTACTCTATTCCATGCAATTCGACTCTACACCAAACAATTCTACTCTATTCAACCCTATTCTACTATATTCCATTCTATTCCATTTTACTCTGCCTTATACCACTCTATTCATCATTATTATAATACGTTCCACTGTATTCTACCCTATTCTATTCCGTAACGTTTCGTTTGACTCTATTCTACAATATATTCCACTCTATTATGCTCTATCCCACTCTATTCCACAGCATTCTACTCCATTCTGCTATAGTCTACTCTACTCTACTCTATTCTATTCTATTCAATTTTATTCTATCCTATTCCACTCTAATCAACTCTATTCTACTATATTCCACTCTATTATACTCTCTTCTACTCTATTCCACTCTATTCCATTCCGTTACACTGTATTCTACCCTGTTCCATTCTGTTCAACTTTATTCTATCTTATTCCACTCTACTCAACTTTATGCTACTATATTCCACTCTATTGTACTGTCTTCTACTCTATTATACTTTATTCTTCTCGGTTCTATATTATTCCACGCTATTCTGCTCTATTCTGTTCTATACTACTCTGCACCATATTCTACTCTAGTCCACTCTATTGAACTGTATACCGCTATATTCTACTTTATTATACTCACTTCTATTCTGTTCCACTGTAGTCAACTGTATTCCACTATATTCTACTTTGTTAGGCTTTATTCTACTCTATTCTGCTATATACTACTGTGTTACATTCTGTCTCACTCTATTCTTCTCTATTCTACAATATATTCTACTCTGTTACACTCTATTCCGTGCTATTCGATTCTATTCCGCGCTATTCCACATTATGCTACTCCATTATACTATACTCTACTCTATTGCATTCTATTCTATCCTATTCTACTCTGTTCCATTCTATTGAATTTTATTCTACCCCACTGGACTCTATTTTACGGTATTTAACCCCTTGCAGTACAACTTCTTTCAAGTTGCGTTCATTAGCACCTGTTTCCCCTTAATAGTTTCCTTAATGGGACCAAATAATTCGTGTTTCCTGTACTGGTTAAAAAGTGAGTTCTTTCAGATCCTGTGCAACAAACGCGACAAATTGCGCGCCGCTTGAAAATAAGAACGCTCGGAGACGCGTTTCACACAGCGAAAGGTTGATTCGTTGTTCGGGCCACGGCAGATGCGATGCCAGGCCAACGACCGACGAAATATTATGCAATGCGTTTTCAATGGGCATGAGGGTCCCTGACGGCGAACAGCCCGCTACTATCGCCGTTAAAAATGCATCAACGAACGTGCTTATGTACTTGCCGATGTCGATCGATGATCCCTCACAGCGTGTGTCATTATATCCCGCCGAATACGGATTCGCTTTCATGAATAATGAAGAACCTTCTACCGAATCGGACCTAGGATATTTTCTTTGAAACGAAGAAGAAAGAATTGTTTGAAATCATTCGTTTGGAATTGTTACTTTCAATACTGTTGTTTGAAAATAAAAATATTATCCATTTATTTGGAACAATTGTAATGACAAATTACTTGGTTAGCTTTTTGTTGCAAATATGATGAGAGAAATGATACTCGAAATAGTATGCAGAAATGGGATTTTATTTTAAAGAATTTTTTCACTAATTTGTTCGAAAAAAACTCTTTCTTTGGAAAGATTTATTATTTATATTTTATTATATTTATTTATATTTTATTACATATTATGTTTATATTACATATATTATATTTTAATATTTAATATATTTTATATATTTTAATGAATAAATTGATTAAAATAATATAGCTTTTGATGTTAACGCTTTTGTTGTTGAACTCAATATTGTTCAAATCAAGGTCATCCGAAGGTCATAGTATAGTCGGTCGTTAAATTAAATTTCTAGCGACATCAACTTTCTCATTGAAAAACAATAGTTTTTGAAATTCAGTGTATTGCAATACGTCGATGACTAAATATTTAAAAAAAAGACACTTTATGTTCAATCAAGTATTATTATTTAATTATTACATTTAATATTCTTTATCAGTTATCATTTATTTATTAGTTATTATTTGCTTATATTGTTTATTATTATGATTTAATTATTCTTCAATCGATTATTTTCCGTATGAATTTCTGTGCCAACAAACTCTTAACGAATGAATTTGTATTTGTTTATGCGAATAAAATGTTATTCTAAAAAAAGTTTATCTAAATAAACATTTGTTCGAATAAAATTTTATTATATTAACGTTTATTCGGATAAACATTCGTTCGAATAGAATTTTATTGTATTAATAATGTTTATTCGGATAAACATTTATTCGAATAAAATTTTATTATATTAACAACGTTTATTCGGATAAACATTTGTTCGATTATTATAATTAGTTATTCGATGGTATATTCATTCGACAGCGTCAATGAATAAATTGATTTGAAATCAATAAATTCGTTAGCTTTTATTGACCATCGTTCGAATCCGATTTCGCTGCCGTTTCGTAAAAGCGAAGGTGGCAGAGGGTAACGCTGGGTCGTCCAACGTCGCAGGAATCCGCGAATCGGAAATTTGTCACGGAACAAGACGGAATAATATACCCGTCCTGTTGAGAATCTAGGCCAGCAGCAAATGCCGGTTTATGCAACAGCTCCGTGTGGCCGCCTATATCCGTAGCCGAACGGCTGCTCTTACATTCTTTAGCGCGTCGATGCGCGATCAATTATTTATCAATTTTTTTGCCACGAGCTGCTTATCTATAGGCCTCGCGACCACGATACGTGCCTTGTGTCTTTCTGGCTGTTGCGACGACTAGAGCTTCTTCGTGTTCTTTTTTTCCCCAACGTACTGTCTTCTGTATTCGCAAGGAAAATCATCCGGCACTTATTATCCTTCGGCTTGGTTTATTTTCATTTTCTATGCGCAATGCGTGAGAACACTTGCACGTTGTCGAGGAGCGTGTGCACGAGCAACGATCGTTCCGAAGGCTTCGACGCTTGGTTACTGGTCCCGGCCGGGGCCGCGGGCCCGCGTTTATACTTTCCCGCGATCTAGACGCTTCCACACGATCGGGACTTCGAGCGAACGATCGAGAACAGTCGAGAACGGGTCGCGCGAGTCGTCACCGGAAACTCTCCTGGAATTCGCAGTTCTCTTGATATTCTGCTTACGGAGAGCGACGCGTTTTCAATCGATGCTCTTCTATAGTAGAACGGTGCTAATTATCGACACATTCATTTCTCAGGTAACACATTATTAGTTTTTTCATAACTAGATTATCATTTTGCTTAAAAATATATTTTATGTAATATGTAATATAATGATATGTATAGTAAAATGTAAAATAGTATGACAAATATTTGGATGAAAGTTTACATATTGTAATACAACAATTTCAGAAACTACTGTTTTCGACTATATATATGTATGTAAATTAATTAAATTAAATAAGCTTCCGATATTGACACTTTTGCTATTAAAAGTGATTTTAGTAATATTACTACAACTTTAAATCATTATCATCAAAACATTACTACAATAATTATAAATTATCATCATCAAAACATTACTACAATAATTATAAATTATCATCATCAAAACGTCACTATAATAACTTTTAATCATCATCATCATCATCATCAAAAAATCATTATGATAACTCTAAATCATCATCATCGTCAAAACATCATTATGATACCTTTAAATCATCATCATCATCAAAACGTCACTATACTAACTTTTAATCATCATCATCAAAACATCATTATGATAACTTTAAATCGATATCATCAAAACTTCACAACAATAACTTTAAATCATCATCATCATCAAAACATTACTATAATAATTTCAAATCAAGATCATCAAAACATCATTATGATAACTCTAAATCATTATCATCATCAAAACGTCACTATAATAATTATATATCATCATCATCAAAACGTCACTATAATAACTTTAAATCAATACCATCAAAACGTCACCACTATAACTTCAAATCATCATCATCAAGATATCGCTATAACAACTTTAATAACATGACGATAACTTTATTTGAAATGCTGTCAAGGTTACGTCGAGGAAATATAATTAACAATCAAAGGAATATAATTTAAATCATAGCTAAGTATTGTGGAAAAAGTTTCTCTCATAGCTAGCGACTTTCTACACTAATTCGGAGCAGTCGAAACAAATTGCAAGACGTTGCTCGGCGCGAAGACTCTTCGAACAGGATACGCATAATGCTTGTTCTCCTCTCTGTCTTTTGTCCTAGGACAAAATGCACATCTGCCTGCTCTTTCAGCTCTTGATTTGTCCAATCTTGGTGGTTCAAATGCAAGTGTATTCCTTTTATTAGTGTTTGTATGTGTCTGGATCATCATTGCAGCGATTCACATATGAGCTTTCATACGATCTTCTAGTAAATTATGCGACAAACTTTTTCGGTAATTTCAGCGTTTTACTTTAGGAATTTCTATTAATTTTGTAAATTGTAAATGAATTTACAGCGGCCACGTGTTCTTACATTTTTTTCACAGAAATTTCTCTAATATTAATTTATAACGGATAGAATTTGTGAAAGTAACCTACAGAAAAAATATTTTTTTGACTGATTATTATATTTGATTATTTTGAATTTCGCAAATTCAAATAAATACCGTTTAATTTTAAGTCATAAAGTACAAAGAGAAATGAACATTTTTACGAATAAATTGTAATTAGTTTTGAACGCCGCAAGTGATTGCAATAAAATTTTGGTACGCCAATGATATAATGAAAATAACATCTCCCAGTCCTTATATGTAGTGGTGAGAAAAAGGCTTAATAAGTTCAACAAAATTAAGCGAATACTTTAATAGATTCGAATTCTTGAATAGCTAAACGGAATCTATGCATCGAGAACAAATAGAAGAAGCTTCCTGTAATTCATAAAATCTGCATTCCATGGAAAGCAATCCATCTAAATAGATTGCAATCTGTCTATCGATACAGTTGTCGCTATCCTAAATTGCAACGCAGACAGTTACGCGACATCGACGTGATTTACTTAATTCGACTGAAACAGAATTAAAATTGATGAGAAAATCACAGGTTGAGTTTATCTTACTGCACTGCAATTGATTATATCTATCGAATTGCAGTGTACAGAACATATTCAAGCAATACTCGACTCATACATAAAAGTTCACATTAGTTTGTTTTATCGAAATCACGAGACAATTTTTGTTAAAATTTCGATTCGTTTCTGTAGCTACAAGCAAAAGTATCGTAAAATTTTAGCCAATTGTACACCAAGAATTCAAAGCAAACTATTTTTTATTCGTCTAGAGTTCGCAGCGTTTTGAGAACGACATCTCCATTGGTATACAGGGTGTCCCAAAAGTCACTCGCAAGTAGGGAATGAGAGGTTTCTGAGGTTATTTCAAGTAACTTTTTTCTTTATAATAATTTTCTTCGAGATATCGTTAACGAGTTATTAACGAAAAACACTGACCAATGAGAGACATTCTAATGCAAAGCGACCGAGCCAACCAGCGGACGAATCCTAGTTCCTCTAATTGGCTCGGTCGTCTCGCGCCAGCTGATCTCGTCTCTTATTGGTCAGCGTTTTTCGTTAATAACTCGCGAACAAAGCCGCGGATTGCATTTTCGCTAAGGAAAAAAGTTATTTTAAATCACTTCAGGAACCCCATATTTCTCGATCACGAGTCTTGACATAACCTTGACTTTTGAAACAATCTGTATATATTATTGTTGAATACTTTTTGTTTCTGAGATATTAGAAAAAATATATTTCGAATCTAATGCATATAATATTTATAATGCATAATATATTTGCTTGCAAAATGAATGTTAAGGTTATGTTAATAATATCTTCTGCTTGCAAAATGAATGTTAAGGTTATGTTAATATTTCCTGTTTGCAAAATGAATGTGAAGGTTATTTTAATAATATCTCCCGCTTGCAAAATGAATGTTAAGGTTATGTTAATATTTCCTGTTTGCAAAATGAATGTGAAGGTTATTTTAATATCTCCTGCTTGCAAAATGAATGTTAAGGTTATGTTAATATTTCCTGCTTGCAAAATGGATGTTAAGGTAATGTTAATAATGTTTGCTGCTTGCAAAATGAATGTTAAGGTTATGTTAATAATATTTTCTGCTTGCAAAATAAATGTTAAGGTTATGTTAATAATTTCTCCTGCTTGCAAAATGAATGTTACCCGTCCACGGTGTTCTACAATCTACATTCGGCAGCTGCTTGGGCACTATTTACGTACGTGAGGGGTTGGTAAGGGCCGGCATGACCATACATACGAAAAACCATGCGAGATAGGGAACATGGCTAGCGTAGTCGGACCGGTATTCTCCACCCCCTCGCATACCTAACCCAACCAACTTTGTATGCTAGCAATGCTAAAACTGTGCAACGTAAACTGTAGGAGGCTATAGAGAAGTAAGCAATTCATATTGCAACCAGGAAACATACATTATAAGGTAAATGTTGCAGTTTCCTTGTCTCTTATCAATTTGCGTGCTCCTAGATTTAAAAAAAAAATATAGAAACATTAATCCTTTACACTCGAAATCATTTTAGCTGTAAATCTGAAATAATATTTTTTGCTTTTAATATTTCCATTTTATATAACAAAATTCGTTGTGTACATTGAGACACGTCACTCATACAACAGTTATACTTTCAACAATTTTTTCAATCGTCGGTGACATTTATACAAAATGATTTTAAATCGTGTTATAACAATTTCAATGGCGCCGTAAAGTCGATACTTGAGTTCAAAAGGGTAATGTCTCTCCTTGAAACTTACATATTGACGGACGATCGTAATAAAATAATACAGATCATGAATTTACATAGAATATAAATAAAATAAAGTAATATGAATAAAATAGAGTAATATAAATAGAATAGGAAACTAAAGTTATCCCTCGTTTTAAACAATTATCATAATTTATCCTTACGAAATAAATTGGATATCGTCAGATGTTCGAACAGAAAATCTTTTTATGTAAAAACGTCAAGGCCACCTTGTATCACTTGAAGTTGTTTGATAGGAAATTATATTTTCTGTTCGAATATCTTACGATATCTAATTTATTTCGTAAGGATAAATTATGGTAATTATTTAAAACGAGGAATACCCTTAATTTCCTCTTCTATAGAGTAGACGTCCTAGTTTTGTCTCTACATTTATTTGTATTATTCTATTTTATTTATATTATTTGTAAATTGATAATATAATTGATAAATTGATGGTCCACATTATTTTATTATTAATTATTTGAAACTGAAGAATACGCGAACACGTTAAATTCTGATGAAATTTTGCCTGAAGCATATTTGAATTGTACTTCGAAAATGATAACCGACCTCAACGAGCAAACCCCGTAGGATAACACATTTTCTATGGACTGTGAACGAAAGTTCTCTTTCATATTTCATTGTCAGGTAAATTGTTCTATCGTTCGCGAAAGAAACGGATTAATGGTTCGACCGTGTTTCCCAGGAGAAGCTCGTAAAACGCTTAACGAGAAGGTAAACATTTAATCGATAGTACAAACTCGATCTAATATCCTGCAGGTTTATACATTAACTTTTAATCCGGAAGACCTTATGGTGCAAACAAATGCTTCGCGAAACCTTCCCCCGTTAACCCTTTAGCCACGGCAGACTTTGAGACGTACCGGTCGTACCACACAGGTGGGAATTTATTTACAATGTTCTAGTACGACAAAATTTTTGGTAGAGATGCGTTTTTGTGGAAATATATTTCAATAATCAAAAAACTGTATCTCACTATATTATTATATTATTTTTTAATAATATTTTAGTAATATTACTATAATAACTTTAAAACATTATCATCATCAAAACGTCACTATAATAACTTTTAACCATCATCATCATCAAAAAGTCATTATGATAACTCTAAATCATCATCATCGTCAAAACATCATTATAATAACTTTAAATCATCATCATCACCATCATCATCAAAACATCATTATGATAACCTTAAATCATTATCATCATCAAAACGTCACTATAATAACTTTTAATCATCATCATAATCAAAACATTATTATGATAACTTTAAATCATCATCATTATGATAACTTTAAATCATCATCATCATTATGATCACTTTAAAGCATCATTATCATCATCAAAACATTATTATGATAACCTTAAATCATTATCATCATCAAAACGTCACTATAATAACTTTTAATCATCATCATAATCAAAACATCATTATGATAACCTTAAGTCATTATCATCATCAAAACGTCACTATAATAACTTTAAATCATCACCATCGTCAAAACGTCACTATAATATCTTCAAATCATCAGCATCAAAACTTCACTATAATAATTTTAAATTATCACTCTCGAAACATCACTGTAACAACTTTAAATCATCATCATCAAAATATAGCCACGGCAGACTTTGAGACGTACTGATCGTACCACACGGGTAGGAATTCATTTACTATGTCCTCCTAGAAAGCCAACATTTTGGGTAGAGATGCGTTTTTGTGGAAATATATTTCAATAATCAGAAAACTGTATTTCACTATATTAAAACAATATTATTTATTTCTTTGTATTATGGGCCGAATTCTAGTAGCTCGTGTTTAATTTCTTAAAAAATTCCCATGTTTTGTACTATATAAAAGTTTGATTTTTCAAAATTGAAATTAAACGATTTTTACAATTGCCCAATTTTGAAAGTTTAGTAAAACACGCGTAAAGCAAATTTATATAACCAAATTACATATTGATAAAACAGTAGAAACATTGCTATACTTTATGTAATTTGCCTAAATGTTTTATATATATATATAACCATGAATTTTCTCGAAACAAGAGAAAATGGACTTGCACCCCTTTCAAAATAAACGGGGTCCGTACGCGCTCTGCGTCTCGCAGAAGCAAAATTTCTGGGCGCGTACACGCGGCCACGAAGTGGTAGCCAAGGGGTTAAGCAGAGACGAAGTTTCGCGCGGGTGGTTTATTCGATGAAATCGCGCCCGCCGCCGCGGTATAGATTTCCCATTCCCGTGTGAGCATAACAGGCTGAGTACTTATAATTTACAATATTCTCAGTGTGTCATTCGTGCTCGCCATAATTCACCGGCTAAATTTACCTTGCCTCATCCTTGGGCGCGAGCATACATACCAGCCTGGAATCAATTATTTAAAGGAGCCGTGGTGGCGTGGAACGCGCGCGACTCTTTGATTTATAAGATTGATGCTGTACATCGGCGGAGTCCGTCAAAAACCGTATCGATCTGACGTAATCGCGACGACGAGAAACGGAAAAACCGCTTTGCCTCGCGAAAATGAAATTCTCCGATCGGTGACGCGCAGGAGGGTGCAATCGAATTGGAAGGGGGATTTAGTCGATGAAGAAATCATCGGTGTTTTAACGTTTTTCGTTCGAGTATATATTCTGTAACTTGTATTTGTAGGTTATGGATTTGTATATATTTTTTGTATACATATACGAGCAATATTGAGTAATTTTGTGTATATATATATATATATATAAATATATATACGAGCAATATTAAGTTATTTTTGTAATATTGAGCAATCTTTTTATATGTTCATTCGCGCGGGAGAACATTGTTTGAAAAATAAACGAATTAGTATATAACGAGTAATATAATATATGCGAGTAATTAATAGCTAAACTACTGTTAATTAATAGTAGAATATATTGAGGTGGATATAAAATAATTTAACAATGTTTATAAAATATACGATAACTATTTTAACAATCAAATTAATATAACGATTAAACAACCATCCTTGGCTGTCTCCATAAATTGTTACATAATTGTTGACAAAGAAGCGCGATGATTGTTCATTCGTTATATTGATTTAATTATGAAAATACAATTATCGTACATTTTATAAACAATGTTAAATTATTTTATATCGACTTTAATATATTCTACTATTAATTAACAATGTGGTATATAACGAGTAATATAATACATACAATTAATTGATAATTGAACCAAAGATTAGGACATAAAATTTCTCGCAAGTAAAAGTATAATGGTCGTTTTAACATTCTTTTTGCCCTCGAATCCATTTTAACTGCAAATCTAACATAATTTTGTCGGTTTCTGGTATTTCCATTTGATGGATACGAAATTGATTCTTGTGACTTTTTAAATATCTTAAAATCTAGATTTTGTTAATTTAAAAATGATTTAAAATATATATGAAAATATTGAAGATATTTTAATGTATTTAAAATATATATAAAAATATTTAAAATTATCTAAAATATTTAGAATTATTTAAGATATTTAAACTTATCTAAAATATTTAATCTTATCTAAAACATTAAAAATTATCTAAAACATTTAAACTTATTTAAAACATTTAAAATTATCTAAAACATTTAAATTTATCTAAAACATTTAAATTTATCTAAAACATTTAAACTTATCTAAAATATTTAAAATTGTCTAAAATACTGAAACTTATCTAAAATATTTAAAATTATTTAAAATTATTTAAATTATAGATTTAAAATATCGCGTTCGATAGGAAAGTGTCTCTTTCGAGTCTGTTCTTGTCGCTCTCATGCCCTTTGTATATTTTAGCTAGATTTTAACTTATCGGAAGCAAAAGGTTGGAAACGCGTGTAACGTATCGTAATGTGGAATTAAGTCAATTCGATGCCGTTGGTAAATCGAAAGTTAATGGACACGAAACTGCGAGGGGAATAGAAACGATGTTGCGTCGCGAACGGGACAAAACTCTTGGAGATCATTCGAGAATCTCGTCGCGGTTCAACGAAGCGTAGAGGCGGCTGCGCGAGCGTTGTTCTCTATGGCGGCACCGCCGCGGCGAGCTGCGATCTGAGAACACGCGAAAAAACTCCTACACGGATCGTTACTGAAATTGAATGGGGCACAGTAAATCGCGTGTCGGTCGGCCAAACTATGCGCGACACGGTGTCGCCTACATGCAATTATCACCGCGATTGTTACCACGTTGCGTGTCTCACTCGACTGCATAATTCTCCCAACGCGAGCACTTTCCATTTTCTTTCTCCGCTTTGAATAACGCGGAATACGAACTTTCCGCTCGAATTACAATCGAAGATGCTCGCGCTTTCCTCCGAACCGTCTTTAGAATAAAAACAAATCCGATTGCAGCCTCATTTGTTTCTCTAGATATAATTCAATCCTAATTTTTTTACTAATAACTAAACGGCGTTACAGTGTTTTATAAGGTTATAAATATATTCGAAAATTTATTCTATCAATAAATTTTGCCCCGGGCTTACATAGGATACCCGGGGATAAAATAATATATAATCTATTATAATATATAAAGTTAATTATTCGTTATCTATTTTTGTAATTGATTATAATTGACCAATAGGACAAATCATGGTAATCGTCATTATTAATAAATTATCATTAGTACTGATATAGACAAAGAATAACTAATTTTATATTAACGATTCCAGTGAAAGATAAATAAATCTTCCATGCAAATCTCACAGTTTTCCGATTAAAAGATACATGATGATACACATATCATGATTATATTGTAGATAATATATACAACAATAAAATGTTGTTAACTATTAAACTACTGCACTCTTTAATTTAATTTTGATTAAAAGTTTCCTAAGTTTCTGAAGTTGTAGATTTTAATTCGGGTACTGTGTTATACTGTTTTCTACCTTCATACATACAAGGTGTCTCAAAAGCAACCTTCACACTTTTTCGCATATTTTCTATCCGCTGTCTACCAATTACTGGCGTTAATTACGACCGATGGCTATTGTTTGGGCTCGTGGTTAATCTTTCGATTGTTCGAGCATTTGATGTACTTGCACGACCGTGTGCCGACCAACTGTACTATTTACTACTCGAAGGACCATCTCCCCTAGCAGGAGGAAACAGATAGACAACAATTCGTGTTAACAATTCTATTTATCTAATAACAACCCAGTACATCACCAACAAATTGACGTATGGGGACTATCTACTCTGAAGGCCGACTCAGAGCAATTGCGTCGTTGTTAACTAGCGAAGTATGTACAAACTGACTATGTAACTATAACTGAACTATGACTATCTATCTGAACTAGACGAGGCCCGGACTTCCACCCTTGATATAGTCGGCGGGCTTCCCTACCATCTCACACTAGGGGGTGGGCACTGAGGAGAGTCGTCCATGTTAAATTATGGTGCAGGGTATTTTAATGAAGAACTCTTAAATGGATTTTAATAACTGTATTCTGAGGTCAATGTATTACAAAGGAGTTTTCGTACGCTTCTGTCTAGCCCTGTTCGGCGCGGTCTGTTTATATGCGCACAAAGGTATACGTATGGGTTTTTTGTGTTAGGACGGTCGATGTCCTGCAGTATTGATATAATCAGTTTATCGACCTTTATGAAGCGATTTATAGTTATTTCTAACAGCCCAGTCCACAAGTGTTCGACAAGGAAAATGAATTCCCACCAGACAACGTTTGGGACCGAGGAGGGGGTACCGCGGACGTTTCCAAAAAAAGTCCCAATCCGAAACGCGGGCCTCCGGACTTTCCCAATATCTGCGTTGCAGCTTGATAAGTGCTGATCCCAAACGTGTCGTATTTCCGTGACTCTCCCAAGTACGTTGCCGAGGACCCAGGATTTATGGCCCGGTTATAACAACAAAACGCTGAAGATGAGCCATGCGCCTCGTGACCGGCCGAAACTACTGTTTTCTGGAAGCGCGGGTGACAGGTCCACACCGTAGCCAATTTCGACCGTCCCGAGCGCACGACCACCGCCATAAACCCGACGAGCAGGCCTCGACAGCTATTATTTGATTTATTATTGATTCATTTAATTTATTCGACACCTTGCGAAAACGTTTGCATGTGGTTGAAAAATTTCGTCGACAATCAAATATAAGCGCGAGAAACCAAATATCACCGTCGGAAAAACGACGCAGCGTTTGTTGTCGCGTGTTCAAACGTCCATGATCCACGGCACAAATGATAAAGACGTTACAGCACTTGCTTCCATAAGATCTCATATCGTTTACAGAGATGCTGCGCGGGAGATAACAAACGGCGCACGTGTTTCCTGCGCCGCGTTTCGTAATTTTTGTGAACTCTGCGAGTATTTGCAGGCTTTGCTCCGTGAACGAGGACATAAATAAATGATAAAATAATAAATTAATAATAGAATAATGAATAAATAGTAAAATAATGAATAAATAATAACATAACAAATAAATAATAAAATAATAAATAGATAATAAAAGAAGAGACATGAAGCGGGTGACAGCGGAAGGAGAAAACGGGTTAACGAAAGGGGAGAAGGCAAAAATACGGCGCAACGCGTCCGCGTCCGCGTCCTCCGGCTCGTAACGGTTCGCGAAGAATGAAAGCGATCGTGGTGCACGTCCGCCGTGAATTATAATAGAAACAACCGGTACGTGAAAACTTCCCATTCGGTTTCGAAATCAGAAAGCATTTATCTCGAACTTTATTCGTCCATGAGCAAGGAAGAGAAAATTATCGAAGACATAGCGCGAGGGTTAAAACGACGAAAATATTTGAAATATCGTGAAGAACACCTTTTCTTATCTCATTCGACTATAAGATAACAGAGAAGAGTTTAATGACATTCTGCTGATATTCTCACCAAGGGTCTAGCGGGATAAAAAAATATACAACTTGTGGATTGTTATTGTGTCTACTAAAATGGTAAAGGACGTGAGACAAGTATGCAAATTATGTGCAAAATACATGCAAAATATATGCGAAATATATAAATAATAAGCATTATTTATTCTAATTTGCATTGCACTGTGCACCTATAATTTGTTCCTTATGTTTCAAGTGGATGTATTTTTTTACTGAAAATTCATTTAACAGCGGTAAATGACCTTTCGACATCGCGGGACATAATTGGCCCACATTAGTATGTTTTCTAATATCTGGCATCAATTTCGCCTGGTTTTACAGTAGTAATTGCATATAGATTTGTTTTAACAAAGTATCAAACCCTGGCCTTTTATTATAGCACTGTGGTCGCCGAGGTGCATCGTTTTGAAATTACAAGTGGACAAAATGTTAAGGCGCTTGAATTAGTTGGAAAAACGTTCAAATACGCAGTTCTATGCGAGTCTATTGTATAGAAACGTTTCGTTAATAATTAGTTTATATGAATATTTAAGCATTTTTTAATCCTAGATCGAATGATGAGAGGAGAACAAGCGTTAAGCGCGAAGGAGAAGATCAAAATTCAGCAATTGAAAAAATTGTGTGAAAATTGTAAAGAAACGAAAGAGAAGTCGAAGGAAAGACCTCCGCTCCTTTTTTAAAAGAAAAACTGATTAATTTTTGGAAAAGCATCGAGCTTTCGATTTACGCCTCAACAAATTTCAGTGGATTGTTATCGCGTCTATTAAAACGATGAAGAACGTGATGCAAAGAGCAATGCACTCGAAACGTATGGAATTTGCTACGAAGCCACCTTTAATAAACAAACCTGTTTGATTCAATTTTGCAATAGATCTCGTATTCGATGGAAAAACAGTGGAAACAAATTATATTCACAGCTGAAGAAAAATAGAATTTGGATGGTCCCCTTGAAAACAACTACTATTTACACGATTTAAGGAAAAAACGAAAATTGTTAAATCGCCGACTACGTTGTGGTGTTACAGGAATGATGCGAACAGACATTGATTATTGAAAAAGACGGAAATAAAATTTATTCAAGGCCGTACGAATAGTGCTGGCTACTTAAATTTAATTCAAAAATAAATAGAGATGAACGTTCACAAAATTGCTGGAAAAGAATATATATTTCAACAAGATAACGCAGTTGTGCATCCCGTTCACATTGCAAGAAGCTAGCTTACACCGAAAAATATAAATATTTTGAATTGGCCAGCGACGTCTCCTGATTTAATTACTGTAAATGTTTGTAGAAAACTCCGTTGAACATTATACAGTTCCAAAAATGTCTAAAAATTCGAAACTGGTGGATACCTGAGGTCATTTGAAGCAACTTTTTCCTTTATAAAAATGTTCTCCGAAGTATCGTTAACGAGTTATTAGCGAAAAACAGTGACCATTGAGAGGCTCGGGGCGGCTGAGCCAACGAGCGGTCGAATCTCAGTTCCGCTAATTTAATTGGCTCGGCCACTTTACGCTAGCGGAACTCGCATCTCATTGGTCAGTATTTTTCGTCAATAACTTGTTAACGATGCTTCGGAGAAAATTTTTACAAAGGAAAAAGTTGCTTCAACTGATCTTAGGTATCTCCCATTTCACGATTGAAGGTTGCTTTTGAGACACCTTGTATATATGAAGGTAGAAAACAGTATAACACAGTACCCGAATTAAAATCTACAACTTCAGAAACTTAGGAAACTTTTAATCAAAATTAAATAAAAGAGTGTAGTAGTTTAATAGTTTATGGCTGTCTTACGACAGGCATGAGTAGGTCGAATGCAAAACGTTGGAAACCTTTAAAGAATTAAAATGATACATTAAAATGAAAAATAAATAAAAATGCTACTGCATTGTTCTACATATCGAAGTGATTAGGAAATGGAAATAACTTTTAATCAAAATTATATAAAAGAGTATTGTATATAATAGTATTATATTACATAATATAATTATATAAAATAATAGTTTAGTAATTAATCATAAAGAATGATCGAAGTGGTACAAAGAAAAGAACTCTATTACTAAAACTTGAAAATTTCTGTAACTCAATTCATTTTAATGTTTCTGTTATTTCATATTCAGAGAGCTTTATTATTTTACCTACGTTAAATTTCATTCTTTTAATTAAAAAAGAAGCAGACATAACGATTTGTTAAAGCATGTCAGTGTCAAAAATTTCGTGGTATCTTGTCATTTTGCTCGCCGCTATAAATGCGACGATTGAAGGAACTCGATCTTATTTTATTGTCCCATGACCGTTGAAGCTTATTTCGATTTATGGAATCGTCATACGGTCTATCAATCGAAAAGTTTCAGCTTCGCGTGTTCGCTCATGTAAAAATGTTTCGCGACAGAAAGTAATTTGAAATCGATTTAACAAAATACGGGAACCGGTTGTGTTCTGACCTTGCTTCCAATGTTTAGCTTTTACGGATTATGATTTTCTGAAGTACCATCTACCAAGATTACCTTCTTCGAGAAGAATTCTGTATCAGAGACTCGGACAATGACAGAAATGACAATAATATTGTCAATATTGTTAGCAAGTGGTACTTCAAGAATTTAAAAATTGACAATAATATTGCCACTATTATTAGTAGATGGCATTTGAAAAATTGAAAAATTTGAAGAATTCAAAAATGACAATAATATTGTTAATATTATTAGTAGATGGCATTTGAAGAATTGAAAAATTTGAAGAATGAAAAAATAACAATAATATTGTGAATATTATTGGTAAGTGGTACTTTAGAAAATCATAGTCCGTAAAAGGGAAGCATTGAACCTAAATATGATAAAATATATTATATTTAATCTTCTGTTCTATGGTTAATACAATTCTCCATGGTAACAGTTTCAGCAGAATCGTTTTTCTATCTGCAAAACGATAGCTTCGACTTTTTAACACTTTAACAATTCGACCGAAAACATAACATTATTCGTAACACAAGCGAAACAATATTTATCCATTCGTCTTATTCATCGCAAAAGGTAGCTAATATTTTAAAAATTACACGCGACATTACAGTAGTAAAATCAAACGCATTTACTTCGATAATAAGTAACAAATTATTTGCCATGACGATATAATTTTTAATTTACATTATTTAAATGTATTCCGGACTATGTACATATACAACCTCTATGTAACACAAAAAGGTTCTTATTAGCCCGTTAATAAATAATAATAATAATTATTATAATTGCCATGACAATTGATTCACAGGCTACCAGTCTCAAGTGAAAAGCCAATTGAAAGACTATCGGTCGGTAAAGTGTTAAGAGCACGCTGTCGATGGTTTCGTCCACGTGGGTTGTGAAAAGTAGGTGTCCGATGACGCGCGCGTTTCAGCTGACCGTGACCAGCCTCGCGTCCGGCTCGTTTCAAATCAATTGGAGATGGATTTCAAATGAAATGTACGCTGGAACTTGCTTTACTCGCAAGAGTGAATATTTAGCAACGATTCGCTTTGGAGCCGCGAAAGGAAACTAAGGTATAATCCCTTGTATCTCTGCACTATACAGGGTGATCCGCAATTATGGAAACACGGGGGAATGGAGGTCATTTCAAGTAACCTTTTCCTTTGACGAAATGCAAACCGCGGCTTCGTTTACGAGTTATTAATTATAAAAGATTGTTGCGCGCGCAGGTAAATTTTTAAAAAATTACAATAAACCTTTTCTCCATTATTTACCATACCCTTTCACCTCACGTAATCGATTTTTCTTTACCAGTTTTATTTTTAAATTTGACATACTCAAAAATAGGGGTGGTGCCACAATTATGCTCCTCGGTGCACAGTAGCTTTATTATATGATATTAGGTCTACCGCGGAAAGTTCTGTCTGCGGAGTGAAAGAATATAATCAATTTTTCGTACATTTAATAATATTTATTACACAATTTAATTTCGTTACCTATGACCTTTAGCCAGCGTGATGGCGATTTGTAAATAAAATTTTTGAAAAATATATGTCAAATTCGATATGACATTATCGGACGGATTTTTCTGGTAGACCTAATATTATATTATTTACCTATTATTATATTAGACTACTATATATATACTATAGACTTATTATTATATTATTTGTTATACGCGCCGAGCAATTCAGAAAGGGTGAAACACGCGTGCACTGTGTCCAGCCGGCATAGCGCAATGGCAGGCGGATCAGGAAGAAGATGTCGAGCAGGGAAAGGAATGAAGAAGCGAGAGGGTTCGGCGTGTTCCGGCGGCGAGTCCGCGCGAAAACCGAAGCGTGGGCCGCGTGGTCGTGTCAGAGGAACGCGCGCGTCGTTGCTCACGACTCGCGCGCGACGTAACTGGAAAACGGGGTCATCGTGAGTACGCGGGCAAAGACAGCGTCGCAGAACCGGCGAGGATGTCCCAGTTTCGTGGCACCGGGGTCGTTGCACCCGGCTTCAGTCAGCCGGCGCTGGCGGCCGCCATCGCACTCGCCGCGCGGCACGCTCGAATCCGCGACGCTCGTCGATCGAGTTTCGATTTCGCGATCGCGGTCCGTTCTCATCAAACGTCTTCTCTTTTACATCTAAAATATTAGGTCCTTGAATAAGTTCTCGCTGTTTCTCAAAAGACAGTATTACTAGTACACCGTCCATGGAATTTCTAATGGTGACTCATCGGCAACAAAGTACTGTATGTTACCTTAAATTTCAGTGTATGATTATTCACTGTAGTGTCAACCACGTGTTTGTTTATTGGTTCCGAAGATGTCTACTTTTGTGCTGAATAAAGTGGTTTTGCGGGGAATTTTATTGCATTGCTTTATTCAAAAGAAATCTGCATCCGAAGCACACAGAATTCTTGTTGACACTTATGGCGACGATGCTCTGTCGGATACGACATACAGAGACTGGTTTCGACGCTTCAAAAATAATGATTTTGAACTCGAGGATAAGGAACGTTCTGGCGCACCGACAAAGTTTAAAGACGAAGAATTAGAGGAATTGTTTGAAGAAGATCCATGTCAGACGCTGGCAGAGTTTGGAAAAATATTGCAAGCAGGTGCGTCAACGGTTTCAAAACGTTTCAAAGGGTTAGGAATGATGCAGAAGAGGGGACATTGGGTGCCGTATGAATTGAAGCCGAGAGACGTTGAACGGCGTTTTCCGATGTCTGAACTACTGCTTCGACGACAGAAAAGAAAAGGTTTTTTGCGCCGTATCGTCGCTGGCGATGAAAAGTGGATTCATTACGATAATCCAAAGCGTAAAAAATCGTGGATAAGCCCAGCCATGCATCAACATCATCTGCAAAACCAAATATCCATGATTCGAAGCTTCTTCTCTGCATTTGGTGGGATCAGAAGGGTGTAATTTATTATGAGCTGCTCAAACCGAATGAAACTATTACAGGAGATCGCTATCGACTTCAATTGATGCGTTTGAGTAGAACCCTAAAAGAAAAACGACCACTATAAGAGCAGAGACACGACAAAGCCATTTTGTTACACGACAACGCTTGGTCACATGTTATAAAACCAGTGAATACCTACCTGGAAACGCTTAAATACGACAAAGTTGCATACGAATGAAACACGTGTTAAGGTTATTCAAAATTATTTAAAAAGTCAATGTTCAACAAAAAATATCCCTCGTAAATTACGTGATTTTTTCGGAATACGTAATCGTCCACCTGAGCAAATAACTCGAAATTTGGTTAAACAATTTGATAAAACTGGTTTTGTTTATGATAAGACAAAGACTGGCAGACGACAAACAGTTCGTTCGAATGAAAACATTACTGCCATTCGTGAATGTATTGCTAATGAACCATCAGTGTCAATTCCATCTCGTTCTCAAGAATTGAAGATTTCTTGTGGCAGTTTGTGGCTAATTTTGCATAAAGGAGATGAAAATCCAAGAGCCGTTTAAGAAAAATCACTTGATCGAAAAAGAGTTTGGTGTGGAAATTGATCGAAAGGCATCGAAAGGTCCATTCTTTTTCGAAAACAAGAATGAAGATGCAGTTACATCGAATGTTGCACGGCATAATGAAACGAGTATTGATTACTTATGGCTGAAATCGAGTGGCATCGACAGAAGCAACGTTCATTTTCAACTAGTTGGAGCTACGCCACACACAGCGCGTGGAAACGTCACTTTATCGCGATCGAAATACAATGGTATATTAATTTCAAGAAATGGCAATGCGTGAATTGGCCACCTCGTTCGCGTGATTACACTCCATTGGACTTTTTCCTGCGGAGTTATTCGAAAAGCAAAGTTTATGCCAACGAATCAGCAACAATTCATGACTTAAGAAATAACGGTAGAAATGAATTTGATGAATTGAACGATCATACGTATCAAAATGTCATCGAACATTTTGGTATTTGAGTCGATGTCTGTAAACGTGGTCGTCGTTGTCACTTGACAGATATCATTTTTCCCACATAATTATCATAGATAATACCTCGTAATTGAATGAAAGAAAGAACAAAATTCAAATCAGTTTATTTTCCATTTAAACGAAATTTCCTATAGGTAATTTTATTTTCAGGATATAGTCTATTTTGGATAACCCTGTACATTGTAGTAATACAAATATACTTGACGGTGGTTAGGGCATTACAGGTGCGGCATGTCGTCAATTTTATTATTTTTGACTACGGTTTTACATTAGTTTTTATCGCTTCCTACCTACTTAAATATACGTTTAACAAAATACCGCATTCATGAAATTACTTTCATTCTACAACGTAATGGCAATTCTCAATATCTTGACACAAGAATGACTATAATCTATATGATAATATATGTGATAATGTATAATATAGAATATACATTAAATTGCATTTATTGTTAGCTTCAATAAGCAAAGCTTCATCATCTTTTACCAAAAATTATAACAATCGTCTCCCTTTCAATTATTGTATTCTACATTCAAAATGAAGTTAGAGAACTGTCGACTCGATAGATTCTTTAATAACATTCTCATTTTACACACAAAAGAAAGTTTCAACTTCAAACACCTAGAAATACTATTTTCCTTATTAAACTAACCAACTATATCAATAATTCTTCAATTATTATTATTCGAAAAAGAAAGATATTTCGTAATCTACAAGAAGAAAACCATTGCAAGGAACATTTCCAATTTATTAAATAGAAGAATTTAAACAAAATTTCCTATAGGTAATTTTTGATAACCCTGTATATTTGAAAGAGGCAAGCAACGTCAATATATAATAAAAAGTATTATAGAAAGTGAAATAACAAAATATTATAAAAGGTGAAATAAAGTAACGTGAAATCAAATAACGTGAAATAAAGTGACGTGAAAAAAATATTATAAAACAGTGAATATACGTCATCAACAGTGTATATGGTCATCCCTACGGACGTCTCCTTGTTAATTCGACTGTAGCACATACAATGGAAAGCTCTCAACTTTCAGATTTCGATTTTGACAAAATTTCGTGCGCACAACCTTGGCAGTACTTTCGATTGTAGTCGGCCATTTGCGCGCATGAAATATTAGGCGTAGTTACTCGATAGTTTCCGAGATACGATATGACATAATATTCGTGTGACTAGACATCCCCGAGACATCGACGGGGAAGTTGGATTAGCGCGTGACTTCCACTGGCAGGCGCGATTCAAGGTGGTAGTTATCGCACATGCATTAAAATTGCAAGTGGACGCAGTGTGTCAAATGTCCATTGTTTACCTTTACACAGCGATCAGACGAAATACTAGCACCGGTCATTCGCATGCTATTACATTCTACGTACAGTATCCGAAAAAAGTATTCGCACACCACTAGGTGCTCTGCGATAATATTATTATAATATCATCCGAACGGCGATAATATTATTTGCAGGACATTAACCCTTCGCACTCGAGTAGTGACTCTAAGGCACCACTAAAATTAGTTTAAAATAATTAATAAAAAGACACCACTTCTATCACTTTACAAGATAATTTATTTTTTACAAACGAAGCTTAAATTTAAAAAATTATTAAATAGTGAAACTATTGGTATAAGTGATAAGAATCAGTTTCGTATGCGTAAAAGTGCACTTTATTACTATGAGTCAGAAATTTTATTTCAGATTTACGGTTAAAATGACTTCGAGTGCAAAGGGTTAATATAATAATGAAATACAGTAAAATGTGGGAAATTCTCGCTAAGAATTTTCTTTTATATGTTGTAAGAAAATATTTAAACCTTAATGAAATGCTATATCATATGAAAGCTGTGTTAATCTCCTATATTTTAATATATTTCTTTTAAATAAATGAAACTGTGAATGGATTATTCGATCGAGGGTATTGAACACTTGTTATTTTGATTGTTACATGGTTCAATCATTTATCGTATTGTATTGTTTTGTTGTCTCGAAGTTACGCGTCTATGGAGAACATAACCTATACATTAAAATAACAGTAAACAATTCCAAAAAAAATTGCAATACTAAATATTGGCAAAAGATGATCTTTTTATTTAACAAAACCGAGAAAATCTAACTAACTGTACATTATTTGTTCATTCATTTACTTTACATTCACTTTAAAAAATTATTATATTTATATAATACTTGGATAAAAATTATAAATTAATAAAAAAAAATGGATAAAAATTATAAATTATAAATTAACACTTTAGCAATCGGGTATTTGGCCGTAAAAATTTATCTCAATGTTACGTTTTCGATTCCAATAATTGTATTAATCGCAAAAGATATTCGATATTTAAAAAATTATACAATAATATTGAAGCATACGGTAGTTTATCTCAATAACAGATATTAAATTTATTGGTTACCATGAGAACCGATTCACAGACTATCGTTCGACGTATTAAAAGCCGATTTATAGGCTACCGGTTGGTAAAGTGTTAAAATTATAAATTATGTTTGTGAAACTGTCGAGTATCTACGCCTTATGTTTCGTATACGCCCTTGGCAACCTAGACTCTATTGCTATCCTACGAAAAATCATTGAGCAAATGAATTTTTAAGTAAAAGTTCTGCCGAACGTTGTTATACCGCGTTCGATGACACTTGCCGCGACCTAAGCTCGCACAGGACGTCAAACACGCTCCGCAGTTTACTATGATAATAGTGCCTATTATGGAACGCTTTTCTGAGGGTATAATAACATCGCTGGAACTTATTACAACTGAAAAGTGTTGTTCTTAAATATTTCTATCACTATTCTTTATTAATCGATGCTTTTAGATAACTTAATAACCTTTGGAATATTTATTTAACATGAAGATAAATAATATGAATAAAACAATTAACGCACGAGCGTGTAGCTGTTATAAAACTGTTCCATAAATCGGTACAATTTCAAAGCGAAGTAATGTGAAAAATATTGAAAAGTGAAGAATATTGTATATATTCTTTTTACAATTGATTGCTGTATGACAGTATTTATGTAAGCGAATTCATAAGGAAGAATGTTCGAAAATACGAGTAGAATTTTTGCACACAATATTATATGTCCTGTTTATTTTTTATTATAGTTTTTGTGCTACTGTTTCAAAGAGGGGTCACAATTGAGCGGGGTGTTTCATAATAGGTAATTTAATCGTACACTTCTCGGATGTATGGGGTGCAATGGCGTCATTGTTCCTTGGCGTCATCGCTGACGTCAAACCAACGACTAACCCCCATCTGTTCGTTTCACTTACAATTTATAGGCATTAACTGGATACCGAAACCACCCCCATGTAATTTCTATAATACGACACCAATTTTCCACTGTTCTGTATTCCATTATCAATAAATAATGAAATCATTCAAATCTGTTAGGATCATTTTAATTAGTTTAGCAGCATTATATCCTTTCTAGTTTTGTTGATGGAATATTTCTTATAAACAAATAACTCGTACAGCAATATTCTATTCTATTTTAGTTAATTATTTAAAGTATATAATAATATATAATTTCCTATAGAAGAGAATGAAAATTCATTTCTTCAGTGATATTTATGAAATGGAGGTTACACTAAAAACTATCTGTTTTTTATTTATAACACTTAGCACGTTCGGCGTCTACTAACAATTATCTCCACGCAATTAAAGAAATTGAATTAATTAATGTGAAACTAAAAAGTTAACATTTATCATAGGGAATAGCATTGAAACTCTTTCGCATCCGAAACATTCTAGTCAAATTCAGTTTGTTCATATATATTGCGATAAAAATGAATTTTCAAAATTGATGAGAAATTAGTGTCATTTAATATTTTGCGAATATCGTCCACTATTTTCTGCAGCTGGTAATCTATTAACAGCAAAAGACTGTAGATAAAAGATCTGAATGTAGTTTTCTTGAGCGATTGCCGAAAATGATAGCAAACGAATTGACTATACAGCAGAAGTTCTGCATAAGGGTATGTTTCTAGTAGAGCTACGTTTCCCTAGAATCGTCTATTCGATAACAATCGTCTATTTTAATCATTTAAGACTTCTATAGGATTTTCCAATAGGGACGGGTCGATGTTGACAGTCTGTAGCAGCCATGTTGTTTTGAATGCGTCGATTAAATCTGTTGTTTACAATTCAGTCGATTAAATCTGTTGTTTACAATTCAGTCGGTTATGCCAAATCACCATGGCAAGTTACACGATTGAGAAGCACGCCCAAATGATCAAATTGTATTATCAAAATGAGCGTTCGTTAGTGAAAACGTTGCGCCCATTTTATGGTAGACGCGGTGCCCCTTCAAAGTCGACCCTCCAACGTTTGGTGGGCAAATTCTAGACAACCGATTCGGTAAATGATCAGCCAACACTCGTACGTCGACGGAAAGCCAGATCGGCCGAGAACATCGCCGCTGTCCGTGAAAGTGTGCAGGAGAACCCGAGGCCGTGAATTCCTCGCCGTGCACAACAACTTGGTCTTTCGCAGTCTCCAACTTGGCGAATTTTGCGTCTGGACTTGGGCCTACACCTGCACAAGATCCACCCGACCCAGGAGCTCAAAGTTAATGACTACAGACAATGTCGTTTGTTCGCTGACTGGAATTGACCACCAAGATCGTG
The DNA here is from genome assembly GCF_028453695.1 of Augochlora pura. Lineage (NCBI taxonomy): Eukaryota > Metazoa > Arthropoda > Insecta > Hymenoptera > Halictidae > Augochlora > Augochlora pura. The sequence continues at coordinate 88,507 of NC_135772.1, forward strand.
CGATTTGACCCCTTTAGACTTCTTCTTGTGAGGTTTTCTGAAGTCGCAGGTCTATACCAGTAAGCCACGCTCGACCGACGCTCTCAAAGTCAACATAGCCCAAGCCATCGCTGAAATTCAGCCGCCGGAGCTATGCGGCAAAGTCATTGATAATTGAACCTCTAGCACACGTGCCACCGTGCAAAGCGGCTGGGGACATTTGAACGATGTCATATTCCATATACATACAATGGCATACACGGGTCTTTCAAATAAAAAAAATTCGTTAATACCTCATACACAGCCTATTTTATTCCATTTGAAAATCGACCCGCCCTTGCTGGAAAACCCTATAGAAGATGAGCGATTCTCGAGAATATATTGTTACGTTGCTCTACTCTCGCTGTTCCAACGTAAACACCGCCATACGAAACAATAGATAGAGTCGACGCGCGGTCGGACCACTTCCCAGCCAGTTCCCGGCCGCTTTCGAGCCACGGAGATCAATATTTTTGCTGCGCTCGTCATTTCACTATCGTTCGAAGTGAGTTTCACCGATAATGAAATAACGTCGATCCCAAACTTCCGCGTTGGATTGCAGATCATCGTCGTTGACACAGTCATGCATATATGAAATAAAAAAGGAAAATGTACCTAAGTATTGTAATTTAATTTTAGCGGGCTCCATTTGCATGGATTATTAGTGAAACATACATGCAACTATAAATTAACTATTTATAGTATTATATATAGTTTAATATTATATGTGATATAATATTAATTTTATTGTAATATTAAAATCATGTATAATATAATATCAATATTATATAGTATATATAATATTTTATATATATTAATAAATTATATTATATAATATTAAACGAAAAATTAACTACTTTTAAGTAGTTAACTTATAGTTACACGTGTCTATAATATATTTTAATATATATTCATAATATATGTGCATATAATATAATATTAATTTTATTGTAATATTAAAATTATATAGAATATAATATAAAACTATACATAATAGTAGAAATAGTTAATTTATAGTTACATGTGTGTTTCACTAATAACCCACGTGAACGGAGCTCGCTAAAATTAAATTACAACATTACTTAAAATTCCCTTCTCTTTTTATTTACCTTTTTCTACTATTTCTACTATTATAAATCAACTGTTATTTATCATAACAGACCATTCGAACCCGACAGACTGAACAAAAAAGTCAGACATACACTTCTCACAAATAATAATTAAAGTCACGGATAATTTATTGCGACCAGCATGCTATTTTTATCAGATAATTATTCACAATATGTTCGCATGCTCCTAAATCTTTAAACTATACCTACATCATATATAAAAACACTTGTATCTAGTTTCCAAAATATTTCTTCTCAAAAATCGAGTCAGAGGAAGTATAATTATGAAAATATGTACGAATCGGATAATGATCCGAGTCACTTTGCACAAAATTGGTCAAAATATTTTCGAGCGATAATGATACTCGTGTCATGAAGTGGCTGACATAATCTCCAGACATCGAGATCTAATCGAGATGCTATGGTCTGATGTTGAAAAACGTGTGAGAGAACGAAAACTGAAAAATATCATCAATAAATATAATAATAAATTATCGATATCGAAGAGAAAAATATCGATATCGATCATTTATTATTATAGAAGAAGTGTGGAATTCGGTAATAGCTGGTAGATAAGCGAAATTTATAGAATTTTACAACGCGAAGGTGGGTTGTTGTTATTAAAAATAAGAGTCTGCGAAGAAACTTGTGAAATTTCACAGAAATTTCAATGTGTACTTAGCTTTATACAATATATATTTTTAATATATATACTTTGTTTGATATGTATACATTACTAACAATATGTACTTTCAATATATACATTTATAACACTGAAAACATTGCAATGAATTGGCTACGTACGACGAATGAATAGCTCAAGAATACCAGAAACAGTATTTAACCCTTTCAAGTCGGAGCCATTTTAACTGGAAATCCAAAATATTTCTGCAGACTTACAGGGTTTCCATTTTATATAACCTAAAGCATTTTATACATTGTAAAATTTAATCTTAATATAACAGATCATTTTTATATTAAATAGCAAAATAATTATATTAAATAGCTAATAATTTTTATATTAAAATTATATAAAATAATTTTATATTAAAATTATATAAAATAATTTTATATTAAAAAGCTTTTAACAATTTTTTAAATATTAGTAAATTTTTAGATTAAGTAAGATTATTAAGTAAAGATTATTTTGAAACGTGCCATGATAATTTTTAGAGTCGCCATTCGACCGTAAAGGGGTTAACCCTTCTAGTGCCGCGCGAAAACGAGTACTTATGCGAAGATAACTCGACGAATTTCACGAATTTACTAGAGTTTTGAAAAATGCTCATAAAAAGCAAACTAAGAATAACATTTACAAAATTAAAAATGCAGCATATTGTGGGAGAAAGGAAGAGTAATATAATAACAATTGTTTCAATGCTTATTGAAAATCTTACGAATAACAGCAATCGTATGAATATAAGCCACGACGAGAAACATAGAAACAAGTTTCTCTTTTACGAACAATATTTATCCTAATCATCGTTTTTCATACAGTTCACTTAGTATGAAATATATAAGTACTTAATTTTCAATAATTTTTAATAAAACGATCAAAGCTGTGCGATGTCTATCATAAACAGTTTGCGATTACATTCCCAAGAAAACATTTATTATTATAATTTATTTCGTAAGGATAAATTATGTTAATTATTTAAAACGAGGAATAGCCTTAAAAATTCCTTTTATATAGAGTAGACGTCCTAGTTTTGCCTCTACATTTATTTGTATTATTCTATTTTATTTATATTATATGTAAATTGATGATATAATTGACAAATTGATGGTCCACATAATTTTATTATTAATTGTTTGGAACTGAAGAATATGTCGTGTCATTATTTGTAAACAAAATTGGATTAATACGAAGTATATTTTAAGTGGTATTTGATTTTTCAAAATTGAAATTGAACGATTTTTGCAATTGTAAAACTCGCCTAAGACAAATTTATATAACCAAATTACATATTGATAAAACAGTAGAAACATTGCCAGACTTCATATAATTTAACGAAATTTTTTAATTAACAGATATGTTAACCTTTCATTTTCTCGAAACAGGAGAAAATGGACATACACCAGTTTCAAAAAAATTGTTAAAATATTCTTTCAACTCCGTCCTCGTGACATTCGGGGAGACACCGCTGTAGATTAGACGTGTCGCTTATGAACACTTTGCATCGAGTAGCCGGACGAAAGTTGAAAGAAAGTCTAGTTGTCAAGTGAACTGATGCTTGATAAAAACGTTCGATAAGAAATTCTACGCGATGAATAAACATGAGCGGTGTAATTATATAAGACATGATTACCTCATTCCGCATAAACGGACATGGATCCAAGCATGCTATTTAATAATGATTAATTACATTTAAATCGCCGAGTGAAAGTCTTGAACGCGCGGAGGCTTTTCCGGAGAAATAACTCATGGAAAACTGTAATCACGTTTGTACGCGTCGGGTATAGTGTCTGTGTATGTCCGTGGCGGACAGAGTGCTCGCACCGAAAGGGTTAACCCTCCTAGTGCCGAGCGAAAAAGCCAAATTTCACAGTGTTACTAGGGTTTGGAAAAAGGCTCATAAAAACCAAACGAAAAGTAATATTTACATAATTCAAAAAGCAGTGTACTAAGGACGAAATTCAGAATGAAACAATTTTTCTATATTCATTGGGAATTACATAAATAACAAAGGTATAAGTATAAGGCATTTTTCGCCAGTGCAGCGCGGACCGATATATCGGCCCTCCGGCACTAAGAGGGTTAAACATTGTAAAACACGGAGAAAATCGCACTGGCGCGATAACGTTCGCGCGGTAACGCGATAACGCGTGTTACAGTGAAATGGAATTAGAGTCGCGTTGCCGCTTTCACGGACGCGTGAAAGAGCGTCCCGATTGCTCCGCGGAAACACGAGCTTCTTCGAAAATGCGTGCCGACGCTTAAAGTGTCTATTGTGTGCGGCGCGTTGTCACGGTGCCGGCGAGACGCGATGTTCTACTCACCGTGACACTTCCTAGTACGGGTACGCGAGTTGTCGCAGCCAGTAGTAGGCCACCTCGAATATCATCGACGCATTTTGCGTCGCCAATTTTTTTTCTTCGTTTCTTTCTTTCTTTTAGTTTAACCTCTACTTTTTCTTCTTTTTCTTCGCCTTTTTCCTTTTTCGTAAAATATCCCAGCCATTTTTATCAATATTAGAATAACCGGGTTTATATTCATTTTTATCAAAAAAGAACCCTCTAATTTTAGCCTTTTAACCCTCTAACTTGTCCGTGAGGGTAGTTACAGGGTAAATTAGATTTCGCAGTTTTCCGGCATTTTTCCACCCTTTAGCGACTTTCTAAAATTTTGAAAAAAATGTGGCTTATTTTGGACATCAAGCCGGATGTTATAGAATTTTTTCAGATTTTTCAGTTGCAAGCTGTGATTATCAAAAATGAAGAAGCCCCAAAAGATCGGAAAATTGAAGATTTCTCGAGAACTAAAATATGGGATATTTTTATATTAATTGCCTGATAAGGTACTATCACGGCTCGTGTACTCAATTTTTCTCAGATTTTTTGGTCGCCTGCAATATTGTCAAGAAAAATGAGAACCGAATGTGTCGATATTTAACTAAGGAAGGAAGGACAAATGTAACAGGTGTTTTGTAAACCAAAACCATTTCTTGGCCCAAGGGCTGAAATTAATAAATATAAATAACAAACTAATTCTAGCAACAGTAAGCCAATTAATTCGAAACGAGGTAACAGCAGACGAAAATGTGGATAAATATTGAAAAATTCAAAAATCCATATTTCATAACGAAATTCGAAAGCGCAAAAGGCGTGACTTTAAAAATACAAAAAATACGCTAACCGAATACAAATATAGTGTCAAAATATAGTGCCGAATTATAGTGTCGAAATATAGTGTCAAAAAATACCATTCGGCATTTACTTGAAGCGGCATTCAAGTTACACTGTTTTTCTATAGACCGTATCATTGCTACAGATAGTGTCAAGAAATGCCGGCATTTTGTGAATGGCGGTGCAACAAATTATCAGACGAATATGTGTCAACCCCTTGCACTATCGTTCCTTTCATGTTGCGACCATTAGCACTTATTTGTACTTAATAATTTTCCTAATAAGATCAAACAATTTCTTTTTCCTATATTGTCTCTATTTACCTTCGTTGCTATACTTCGATCAAAATTCTATATTTGAATAAAAATTCTATATTTGAATAAAAATCCTATATTTGAATAAAAATTCTATATTTGAATAAAAATTTTCTACTTCTTCTACACAAAAGAATTGATTTTGACTTAGACGTAGAAGAAATGAATAATATTCATAGTTACTAGAGCTTGCATAAAATCTTCGCCACGAGTCCGACTCGTTATTATAGCGCAAAGAGTGAATGGCACTTCCTTTTTCTAATTCCCGTTTCCGTAAGGGATTGAAAGATTCGTCGCAGCTTTCTGATAGCGCGCAGAACACGGAAATGGATCCGAGTGCACCTAATTGAAACGGATTCCTTTCGTATCCCGCAGCGACTGTTTCCTATTTCAATTATTGTTTGACCGATAAGGAACAAGAACGATAAAAAGAGGAGTTCACCATCCGACTTCCCGTCGTTTCTTTCTCAGAGAATAATCATTTCACCTGTACGACTTCCCGCCAGTCTTCTTCGTCTCCGTCGAAGATTCTTTCTCGTACCTATTGTGCTCCCTTCTTCTTGCATCAACGGAACGCGAATCTTCTTTATGTATAGTAAGCCAGCGGCGCTGTAGATTATTTTAGTATGTATAACATTTTGACACTATATTTTTATACTACATTTCCACTAAAACATTGAGGCATTACACAAAATGCAGTATAAAACAAAGCACTTGAACAGAACTTGTGTTTCCAACAGAAATAAACAAAAAGCAAACAATATTACTTATGTATATTTAAATATTCTATTTTTCTTATTTTCTACTTAATAAATTCGAATACAACAGATTTTTCTTATCAATCGAAAATTTTCGAACTGACATTTAAAATCGAATTCAATTTCAAATATCTTATATAAAAAAACAAAGGCATTGGACGTATCATTGACGTCAATGATTTAATCATTAATATTAATACATAACATCGACGTAACCGTAACGCCATAAGATAGGCATTCGACAATATTAATCGACGAAGAAGGGGACTCCGATTTATTTTTTTTAAATTGTTTAATAGGTTAAAAATCATAAAGAAACAATCTTAAAGATATTTCGACTTTTACGAAAATGTCAACACTGGATTTTGCGATATTCTTTGCATTATTGCTATAATAATTCTATATAATAATTCCATATTATTATTCTATATAATAATTCTAGTTATTATTCTATATAATAATTCTAATAATAATTCTACATAATAATTCTATATAATAATTCCAATAATTTTTTATATAAAGATTAAGATCACATCAACTGCAAATATGTTACTAGCGACGACTATTATTACCTTGTTCTTTCAACTTAATTACTGTACAATAAGGTGTGTTTTAAGAATAAATTAACCTTGCTACTGTTTAGATTGTTCCATGATATTTAATATTTTTTCGAATGTTTCAGATGATATTTCAAATATGTTGTGCCATTTGAAATGTGGCGAAAATCTGGTTCCAAGCAACAGTCACGTGGACGTAGACTTCTACACCGTAGAGCCCAGTCGTCGGCAACCATTTTTGGCTGCGCGTCAAAATAAACCATTATTTGCGACTTTTAAGAAGTCCTTTTCGGGTTAGTGATATTTTCATTTTAACGCTGTTTTTACTATGATCTTGTGTATACAGTGACTCTCAAAAGTATTGAAATACTAATATAACTTTAAACCATGCGCCGTATATTAAAGTATACATTGGAAGAAAAAAATCCTTTACGATATTATTAACGCTATTATTAGGGTATATTAACCCTTTTATTTCAACAGGAACAATAATAACAAAATATTGTCTTCTTCATCTTTTAACTTTTACCAGAAAGATAACTAAACACATTCTATTATTAATTTAACAATAGTTATAAAAATAGCATTGTAATAAAATTTTTTACTTATTAAATAATAAAGTTTTTACAAATCACTGGTTGCTATACATTTTTTAGTAAATATACGTCTATAAAATTTTTAGTAAATACACGTCTATAAAATTTTTGTATATACACGTCTATAAAAATAAAATTCACGTGTATCGAATTCACTGCCAAAATTGGAGAACAAAAGGCGTTGTTCAATTGTTTAGAACTAGTCACTGCAATATTGCACTAAAACGCAATATGCCGGAAAACAAGCGAATATTAAAGTTATGCAACAATTATTTCACTATTATTTGTTACAATTGAAATAGGAATCCCCTAATGTAATTATAATCGATATTATTCCGCAAAATGATATTCCTATTTACACGTACATATTGAATTCTTTAAATTTAAACACATTTACGAAATTGTTTAAATTTACAATTATAAAATTTTTAAGGTGTCGACATTTTTGTTCCAGGATGAGGTGGATATCACTGAAAATTAATTAAAGTAAACTATTTTACAAAAAGTTAACAAATCAAATGCGGAGAAATAATTAAGTTTAGAGAATAATTTGAAATAAAAATTTAAAATAAAAATTTGAAAATTGTCTTTCGACACTATTTAATAAAAATATCGTTAAACCAGTCTTCTAGCGAATAATCGGACAAATTTGATAGAGAAAAGAATCATTACAATATGGTTATGAAACTTTAAGTATAAATAATCAAAATTATAATTTTCATCATTATAAAGATAAATAGAATTTTTCATTAATAAATGGATCGCTTAGCGAGCATAGCAGGTCATAGCGGGTCGTCGAAGCGTGACGTAGAACATTCCCGACGCACGCATGAAAATGCATTCGACGTTGAAAGAGTTCGTGCGACGTACAATGTGTCGTAGGTCACGGTTGAATTCTTGGTCGCTCCAAACCCGAGCCTCAGCGACGAGAGACGAAGAGAGAGAGAGAGAGAGAGAGAGAGAGAGAGAGAGAGAGCGATAAAAAGAGAGAGAGGGAGACGCCGCGTACGGTTCTCGCTCGCTCACTTTCCTTCGAATCGGCGCGTACGCATCGCATACGAATAATCCTGGCTTCAATGACACGTAGACGACGTTTGCATACGTGATCACGCGCGCAGGTATCACGTGTCGTCCTCTCGGCAGGTTTTCTCTATTATTAGCGTGGTCGTTTCTTACACGAATTCATTCAGATAAGAATACCGCGCACGGGAATCGAATCAAGCGCGGGCTCACGCTTTAAGCGGCGAGAGAGCCGAGGATGAATCAGCGTCCGAGCAGAGGCGCTATAATAAACCCGGCTCAAACAATCTCTCCGTGCACAAAGTTAGAAACAATTCGGTCGCGACCATGTTCGTTTCTGTATTTTAGGAACAAAAGCAGTTGTCGAATTCGAACAAAAGGAAAAGATAAAAGTATGATTTTTCGCGGCTATAAAATATTTTATTTATTCTTTGATCATCGTTTATTTGCAATGTATGTAGGTTCGTCGACAAGTGGAAAGTTTGCTTCTCTCGATGAAAAATTCTATCAACCTACTTCCAACAAATGAAGTCACACGACTGCCTTGACTTCATCGTCTGCTTGGAAACGAGTACCCTTGGGAGTTCTATCCGATTCTGGAAGAAACTGCAAATCTGACGAAGCTCCGAATAGCCGGTTCTATGCTGTCGCGACGCGTATATATATGGTCGTCTCATCTTTCCGTTTCGGTTTATGCTTTGATCGATTTGGTCGACGCCATTTTTTAGAGCTTGTTTAGTATCTATTTGACAAATTTATTAGTTTACGGCTCTGGTACGGTTCAAGAGTATCCGCTACTTTCCTAGGAATATCTTTCTTTTCTCTTAATCTTAATATTTCATTTTCATTTAATTCTCTCAATCTAAATATTTTATTTTAATTTAATTCTCTCAATCTAAATATTTTGTTTTAATTTAATTCTCTTAATCTTAATATTTTATTTTAATTTAATTCTCTTGATCTCAATATAATTTTTTTCTCTTAGAACAAAACAAAAACATAAACTCTACGAATTTATTCGTCAATTCAATCGTTAGTTATAGGAATAACATTAATACTTTTCACCAAAATTGATCTTTCAATTAGAACTTTTGTTGATTGAAGAAGGGTCGCGCGTTTATACAGACTGTATCGAAAATCGTGATACAACCGGGCAAGGGGCGATTCTACGTGGAAAAATAAGTCGGAAAAGAAGAATAACATTTTTTCATTTAAGGCTACTTCTTCGAAAGAAATTAAGTTGAATGTCGAATAGGAATCGAGCGATGCGTCTGACCATGACATTCCGATTCTACTTCTTGTCGTGCTACATTTGCGTGATCGACATCGATGGAGGATATAATGGGGCATCCACTTTGTGCAAATGGTATTTGAATTTTCTTAGTACTTCAGTGTTCCGCCTTTTTCACTTATTTCTCTTAACTCCTTGCGCTATGATAACAAGTCAGACTCGTGATACAGGTTTCAATGCAAGATCTACTGAATATGAATATTATTCATTTCTTCTACATCGAAAGAAACATGCATTCTTCTGTTGCCAAAGTCTAGAGACGAAAGTACATAAAAACACTGTTAGGGATATCCCTATATCCCTAGTCTCATCCTGGCCGCCTAGCGGTCGCCACCGGCGCATGCAACGTTCACCACTCTATCTTCATTTTTTTATATAAACAAAGCTCTGTAAGAACCACGCTCTGCCACCAACCACGTTTTGTTTAGTTAACTATTAAAACCTTGTTATGTTAGGTCAGTTAATCTGCTATCGCTTCCTCCCTGTACCTCTCATCAGGCACTAAAAGAAACAAAAGTACATAAAGACACTAAAAGAAACAAAAATTGTTTGGCCCTACTATTAAAAATATTAAGGACAAGTGAGTGGTGATCAACGAAGCGTGAATGGAATCTTAGTGCAAGTGGTTAAGGCATGTTCATTTCATGCTGAATAATGAACCGTGGTCAATAGTCGATAACAATACGTTCGGGAAACAGAAACGCATCGATTACAGTTCTGCGTAATCCCGCCACGTAATTCTCGATCTTAAACGAGAGTAATACGGGCGTCATCGCTGGCGTCAAACTGTCCAGTTAACCTCAACTTTCCATTTCATTTACAACCAGTAGGCATTAATTAGATTTGGAAACCGCTTCGATGTCGCTTCTACGATAGGAACCGGTTTCCCGGTATTTTGCAAATTTTGATTTTTCGTTTCCTTAAAATCTCGTCGACGACTGTTACAGATATACAGTTTGTCATTGTTTCTTAAATATGCATACCTATTAAAATTCCTGAATGTTACAGGTAAACGAATTTTAATGCGACCTCCGTTTCGTAGATGTTACTGCAGATGTTAATTTTTATTCGTTTTTATAGGAAATTTCTCATTCAACAAACAATGGCAAAATGTTCCTACTAGTTGCTCGAGATTTTGACCTCAATGACACACGCAAAATATCAAACTCATTGTAAATGAGTCTTCTGAACATCATTTTAATCATGCATCAAATCTACCTCTATATTATTTTATTTAAAAATAAAATAAAATGACAAAATACATTTTGTTACGCAATTAATAATATTAATAATACCATACAATATAATTTCAATCATTACTCGTACCTTGTTGCTAGCAATGATGATAATTTATGACAATTTATAAAAATCATTTATGAAAAATATTCAATAGACTTTTCCAATAGACCCAAAATTTCTCAGTTTTCGCTAAATGAATCGAATTTCTCAGAAAAAATATAGCATTCCAGAATAGCGTGCCCCTGTTCTGGAACACCCCGTACATGGGAAGGCAACGACCACTTGTAGATTTCGACCCAGATACGTCTCTCCGTGAGCGTTACAAAAGCGGCGGCGTGCCCGACGAAGCTGATTTGCATGTCCAGCTGTGAAGTTCACCGACGAAGCCAGCAAGGGTTTGCCTCAACCTCGACAAGGTCGTGACGTTTCCTGTATACATAGAGGCTCCTTTGAGGCTTCCCCCTCTATGTATACACGATTCTTCTCGTCGCGTCGTTCCGCTCCTTCTTCTCCTTCTCCGTCTTCGCTTCCCTCCGTGTATTCCCGCCTCCGCTTCTACTCCCACTCTCTCTCTTTCTCTGTGTTTATCTGTGTCTCTGTCTCTCCGTCTCTCTCTCTCTCTCTCTCTCTCTCTCTCTCTCTCTCTCTCTCTCTCTCTCTCTCTCTCACACACACACACACACACACACACACACACACACACACACACACACACACTGTCTCTGTCTCTGTCTCTCTCTCTTTGACTCTCGTCCGGATCCCTCGTCCGGACAGCCTCGTATTGTAAGGGAATAACGCAAGCGTCCCGCTAAACACCGCGATGCCATATAATTGCTTATTCAGCCGTGAGTTGGACGTCCCGACGCGCGACGCGACGCGACGGCAGGCGCCGCGCCGCGAGACTCTGGAATTTTCACCGACTGACTCGAAACCTTCGTTTTCTCTAAAATAGACTCGCTAACTTTTTATAATTATTGCTGATCGAATGTTATTTCATTCCTTTCCGAGTTGGTTGCTGTGGCATCCTCGATAGGACAACATATCAGGTAGGTCAGGATGGTCAAGGGTCTACGGTCCCCAGTTTACGAGGCCACATGGTTCCGAAAGAATTGTAGTAAATAATAATAATAAAATCTCGATAAAATATCAATAAATTACCAATTAATAATAATAAAATATATCAATAAATAATAGTAAAATATATCAATAAAAGTGAACCTTTTGCATTCGAAGCCATTTTAATGGTAAATCTGGACTAACTATTCTGGCTTACCAAATTGATTCTTGTGTCTCATACCAATCAGTCTACTAGTTAAGAATTTTTTAAATCTAAATTTTGTTGTTATGAACGATTTTATTAATGTTTCAGAGTCACCACTCGACTGCAAAGGGTTAAGAAGTCAAAGATTCGCATCTAATCGAAGAAGAAGAAGCGGAGCCGAAAAAAGGGTTCAATAAACGTATCAAGAGAATCTCGTGAATCGTCTGGCGCGAGCTACAGTAAGGCGCGTCTGCCGCGTCGCACGGTTATCCGAACTGGAGTTACTTTCTTTTTCGTGCTTCAGCCGATCACGTGACCGCTCATTATCGCGATCACGTGGATTCTACGCGAACGTGATAGGCGAAAGAGGGAGAATCGAAAGCGGCTGTCTTGGCGGAGATCTTCGAAATTACGTAATGGAACAATTAGGATCGTAAACCGGTGTTTTAACCCTTTCGTTACGAGCGCCGGATATATCCGGCGTCTGTGCGACGACCTGTATAAATAACAGAATTTTATATCTCTTAATGTTACAGTTGGAAGCGACACTGTTTGTTTAATATTACATTATTAACGGTGAATTTTTTAGAATATTTAAATTTTTACTGTGAAGTCAAGTTAATCATTACCAAGAATAAAGTTTTATTTATTATATTTTAACTTCTACCGTGTACTATACCAGTTTTACAATACTACATATTTTTTCAATCTTTTTAACCTCGCTTTCAGGTCATACTTTTGTTTGAATTATTATAAAAGATTATCTCAATTTGACAACGGTTTAAAAAAAATAAAATTATATACCCTTATAATCGAGACGAGTGAAACTAATAATAATTTAGATATACAAGATAGTGAATAATCTAATAGTTCTTCAATATAATTTATCAACAAATAATAATATTTTATAACAAAACTATTAATATTCATTTTCATAAAAAGTCTGTAATAAAAATATTTTACAACTTCCTTTTTCTGTGTTAAAAAACTTAATAATTTACGCACTGAATTTAAATTTATTACTTTTTCTCATTTGTCAAATCAATTAACTCTTCCAGTAACATAAAAATGGTAACATTACTAACAATTACCCTTTGACTATAGTTTCTTATAAATTTAATATACCGTTAGATGAAAATTTCATTTATATTTATACATTCTACAATATTTATTTCTATTTAAATTACAAACAGAATTTTAACACTTTACCGACCGGTCATTCGACCATTTATGCCATTGTAAAGTAAAATCTACTAACATTTTTCAATTTTCGTAACATTAGCATTAAACAATACTTATTTCATTTCTATTGAATAATAGATATATTATTCAAGTCAATACTATATTAGATACCTTTCGTGATGAATCAAATAAGCAGAATAGATGAAATAAGTATTGTTTAATGCTAATGTTATAATAATTTGTTATCACAAATTATTGGTTAATCTATAAAAAGTCAATTTATAGTTTACCCGTCGGTAAAGTGTTAAAAAAGCAGTATACACTATCCCATCGCATTTCTCCACTTTTTGTTTAGGTTAATCGATTTCTGCAGTGAACAGCCCATTTATAATCTGTGCATAAAATGGAATAGAAATAACAAAGAACGAAGAGTTGAACGATATTTGACGTGAAAGAATATCTGATGCGGGACGTGGATACTTTTTCTGTTCAATGACAATTCCGGCGACGATGACTAATATCTGGCGGAATCGTATGCGGGCGAAATATGAAAAACGGATTCCAGAATTTATTCATTGTTATACGCGTATGTAAAACACGGCGTAAATGTCGATGTTGCATAGTAATTTATTCAACGAGGATTTACGAATTTCATCGAGCATTATACCTTCCACGTCACGATGATATTCTATTTCATACGTCGCGTTCGATAAATCTTTTTTCCCTATCGGCGATCGTTTGCAAAATGTCTAGCACGGTGTAACAATGTCCCGTGTCACGCTGCATACATTCTAGGGATATTCCTAGGGAATTCCTAGCATCGTCGAACTTTCACCAAGTTTTTGCTGTGCCGCGAATTAAAGTCGAGCAAGTTTCGTCGATAATGTGATATTGTTTGTCAAATTTCTTCAGATTTTAATACTTTATCGACCGGTAGCCTATGAATCGGCTTTTTACCTCGACGAGAGTCTGTGAATCAATTTTTATAGCAACCAATAATTAAATCTATTATTCAGGTATTATTATCAGGTGATATTTTTAAATATCACGTATTCTTAAGTGATAAATAAAATAATTATTGTTTAATGCTAAAGTTATTGTTAGAAATATGTTAATTTCTAGTATATCAGCTTAATCTGGTCATTTTAGGCAGCACTGGCTCTTGCCATTGCGTAATTAGTATGCGCATGCGTTGATGAGTTTTCGCGAGTCTTTTGTTCCCCACTTGTTCTTCCTTCTTCTTGAGCTAACATAACCTTGAGACAACAGTCGTGCGCGCAACACGTGGTTTTATCCTGCCCTAATATTAATCTTTCTTTTCTATATATATATTTATAAGTAGTCGCGTTAAGTTCGGATATTCGTTCTTTTTAAACACGTCTTAATTTTGCATATTGCACCCTAAAATCCTGACAGTTATGAAAATATAAAAATGTTTATGGCCGAGTCGCTGAAGTGTTAATATCGCCTAAAGAGACAATTTATTGTTTTACTCACATTGTCATCTGTAAGTTCGTGTTAACGATATTCGAATAATTTTGGTTTTAGCGTTATCTGGTGAAACGAAATTTACGGAAATTCGTTTAAGCAAATTATCTTACTATTTGAAGGTTAGGAACAAGGCGTACGAATTTAGTATTAATATTAAAGGATCATCGGCTTTCCGTGCTAAATATAACGCCTTCGTGTGCACATTAACATTTTAATTACCTTCTGCGATAAGCGTAACGCAGACTGACATGACCACGTATGCAAAACGTTCCTAGAGATTAAAAGTTATTTATAAAAACAGTCAAGGATTCATTAAAGCCATAAGATAGGCATTCGTCGATTGATGTCTTGAAGATTTACTGTCCATCCGTCTGCCGTACAATTTTTTTCTGAATTAATTGTTTCGTTTTCTTAAACGTTTTTTTGGTCGAACAGTTTGCCACTAATTAATATCTGTATACTGTTAATAAAATTATTCTCCTGCGTACTTTAATTTGCACTCCGCTTTGACTTTCTGCTGTTTAAAAGAGACATGATTACTGTGTTTCTTCAGCTGTAGCACCTCTTTTTTAATCTTTCGAACATCGAAGTATATGTACACGTGCTTGGCAAATTTTAAATATCTTATATAAAAGAACAAAGGCATTGGACTGTTCATTGACGTCAGTGATTCAATAATTAAAATTAAATCGATTTCTTGAGAAACACGTGTCTTCATTTGTGACCGAATTATAGTATATTGTTAAACAACACAAGTAATTATTAAACAGAATTGTATTATGACAGTAATATATTTTAAACGGAAGAGCGAACGAACACGACAATTAATTAAGAAACACCAAGCCAAGAAAGAATACTAATGCAACATAACATAAATACTACAATACTAGTTGCAATCTGAAATAGCAAAGATATTTTAAAAATTGTCAAATATCGATGAATTATTGTTAATCTATCTGAATTATGAAAAAGAAGGAATATTCTCTTTAACTCTCTCTCTTCAACTTTCTGCTATCGATGCAAGTAATTCTTGTTTAAATTTTTCCATTGCATAAAAATCCAGGGTCTAGTAATTATTGATCGCGTGAGACAATATTAATCGATGAAGAATGGGGCTTTGATTTATTTGTCTAAAACTACTTAATTAGTTAAAAACCATAAAGAATTAATCTTGAAGATATTTCGACTTTTACAAAAATGTCAACACAGAATTTTGCAACATTCTTTGCATTATTGTTATAATAATTCTATTGATTTTTTTATGAGGATGAACATGACATCAACTGCAGTGGTTATTAGTGACGACTATTGTTTCCTTGTTCTTTACAATTTATTATTATATAATAAGGTTTGTTTTAAGAACGAAATAACTTGAGAGTTATCCTTGCTATTGTTTAGATTACTTTGCAAAGTAGTTTTCAGTGAAGAATTGTCTTGGGACTTCTGAGTACTCTGTATAGGCTTATCCAAAAAATATTTTTCCTGTCACTTTCTCTTTCTTCTAACTTACAATAACAGAATAATTTTAACGGCGGAGTCGTATACGATTGAAGCACGTGTTAAGGTTATTCAAAATTATTTAAAAAGTCAGTGTTCAACAAAAAATATCCCTCGTAAATTATGTGATTTTTTCGGAATACGTAATCGTCCACCTGAGCAAATAACTCGAAATTTGGTTAAACAATTTGATAAAACTGGTTCTGTTTATGATAAGACAAAGACTGGCAGACGACAAACAGTTCGTTTGAATGAAAACATTGCTGTCATTCGTGAATGTGTCGCTAATTAACCATCAGTGTCAATTCCATCTCATTCTCAAGAATTGAAGATTTCTTGTGGCAGTTTGTGGCTAATTTTGCATAAAGGAGATGAAAGTCCAAGAGCCGTTTAAGAAAAATCACTTGATCGAAAAAGAGTTTGGTGTGGAAATTGATCGAAAGGCATCGAAAGGTCCATTCTTTTTCGAAAAC
>NC_135772.1:105258-140702 GCF_028453695.1 Augochlora pura
TATTTCAGATTTAAGATTATATATAGATATAATTTGTTTCAAAAACACATAAGATTCTATTCATTCTCTGTGACCTATTATAGCACGCGTAGCACTATCTTCATCTCGTAATCTGTTCAGATAATGGATACCTGATTTATATAGTTACGTATGTCATTAATTTATTACCATATAACAACGACTAAAAGCGACCAACAAAAGTTGTCTCGCGACTATTATCAAATCGATAGAATATATTCAAATTTTTCATAATTATTATAGTAGCGCGTGCCTGTATAAAAAAATATTATCAACAATCTTTATAATTTGAATAATTATAAAATCGAAACCATTTTTAAACTGTCATTTGACCGACGGTGTTTAAAAAAATCGAAAGCAGAAAGATTGCAAAATATTTGAAAGTATATTACGTTTACGGCAATAAATCGCGAGTCCGACGAGCACGCGAATAGTATTGTGGTAGTTTTCTGTCGAGTCACCGTATCACCGTTATCTCCAGTCTTCATTCAACGATACGGACTTGCGTTCGAACGTCGCGACACATCGCGCGCCGTTCGTACTGAAAAGGCGTCGGGGCCGTGAATGAACTGTGTCCACGCGTTGAAATGCGGTCGACGATCCGCGAGAACGACCATTTTACCGTAATGTCAATGTCTGTTACGAAACGACTCGCGAGATAACGTCTTCTTCGCGTCGAAGCTGCTAACACAAACAGTCGGCGCGTGTGCGTTCGTCTTTCAAGGCATTGTTCCAAACGAGCAATGGAACGCTTTCGCGTTCGATATTTCGCCGCGAGATCATTGCCAAACCTTCTAGAAACGACCAGACTAATCGCGAGACTTCAGCTGTAAACGATTGACCTCTTAGGCACGGCTGAATTTTGCGCGAATGAAGTTTTTCATAATTGAATTACCATTTTTCTTAATATATATTTTCTTCTTTCACTTTCACTTTAATCGTTTACTTTAATAATTAATAAAACAATTACGGTCACCACCGTAGATTATGGCCCTTCCCATGTTAGACTCTCTGTGAAGGACTACATACCTTTTGTTTCACCTCAGTTCGCTTGTAACTACGCTAACGATCGTATGATTAAACGTAACCTCTAATAGTTCAGGTATAATGCATCATCCTGTGTTTTGTTCTTACTTGGAAAATTTCATTCGCGCAACATCTAGCCGTGTCTAAGAGATTATTATATATTTCAACGGACAGGCACGTGAATACACGACGAGAGTCACAGCAACAAGCAACAAAACACAGCCCAGTAAAACACACATGCGTCGGAGGGCGCAGCGATCGAGCCCTTAAGGCCGATTTCCAACACGATTAATCACTTAGCTCTGTCGATATATTTTGAAAATAAATTTTGTTACGCGTTTTGTTATGAATACGTTTCATAAGTATTTGGACCTAAATCGTAGGAGAAGTATTTTTGTTATAAGATGTAACATTGCCATTTTCTTAGGACGTCTATACTCGTCGTACGCAGCTAAATAGTTAAAGAGAGAGTGTATATATGCTATAACGACAGAATTATCGCATTTAACCTCTTAGGCACGGCTGGATTTTGCAAATGAAGTTTTTCATAACTAAATTACCATTTTTCTTAATCTTTTCCGTATAGCAATATAGTATTAACTACATATATTCTTTTCTTAGCAATCTCAATTTCAAGCAATAGTAAAATTGTAACAGTTTTAAAGTATTAAAGTTTAGTCATTGCCTCGTTTACTATTCTGTCTATTATTTAAAGAAATTTAGAACGGTTAGTCCAGTTTTAGAAAAGTTATTACGAATGAAATTTTCGCCGTGCTTCATATATTATATTTTGAAAATAGTAAGTAATATTTTAATTATTAAGATTTTATTTTGAATCACTCGCAACACCACGATGCCACTTATATCGAAAAATGTAAGAGGATCGTTCTTAGGGTTATGCCAAGGTAACCTCAAAAACTTATGTTAATATATCAATATATTAATACTTACAACTCTTAAGGGTTATAATTTATAATTAATATATATTATATCAATTGTTATAGAAGATCACCTCGCGAGGGTTTCAATATTGCATCAATTTTTCTAATGAAAAGTAAAATAACCCTTAAGAGTCCTGAGTCACCCTTTGGCGTGACTTTACTCATTAGGGACGAATATCTGATGTCTGATAAGAATTAAAACTAAAACTCCACTGCTCTAATTAAAAACCTTAGCGAAGATGATATAATTTGGCGGTTCGATAAAATCTCGTGACTTTCGGCAGCGAGGAAAAGGAGAGGGAGGAGTGTTTCGTCCTAGGCCCGCTAGAGGACCCGTCAAGTAAGGCTATTCTAGCTGAACTTGTGTCTTAGATACAGAGATACATAAAGGCAAAGACGGCAATTTCGATGGTATATACAGTGTGGAACAATAATGCAGTGAAAGTAAATGTTAGTGTAACCTGTGTTCCACATGTTGCGCGAGGTCAATAGATTATTTTTCTACTGCAACCTTGATTTACAACTAAATGGGTGAGTTTTTTTCATTAATAATATTTACGAAATTTTTGAAATTAATAGAAAATTTTTATTTAATTCGGTACGAAATGCAATTCAATGATGCATTAAATCAGAACTAACAGGTTGTAATAAATAAAACATAATAACTTTTTGCTTATTTCTTGTAACTATTCTCTTTTAACTATTATTTTTAATTGTAACTATTATCTATTAACTATTATTTTTAATTGTAACTATTATCAGTGTTCTGTATTTGGGACAGTTTATTATTTTATAAAATTACTTCAATGTTAAGAATTATTTATAATATCATAAATTTGAAGCTGATACAGGTTGCAATCTAAATATGTGACCAATTGCCAATAAAAATCTTTAATTTGTTGCTATTTATTTCTAAGAATATCATGCAAGAAATAAAATGATATTCCATATTTGGCGATTTTTCGTATATTTTGTGTATAAGAATATTCTTGTTTTTCTTCTTTTAATTGTTGCATTAATTACTAGCGACACTACCATAGTGTTCACCGTTTACTCCCTATATACGTCTATACCTATCTATACATTATACTAATCCGTATACCTATAGATTTTATACATTTCATACGGTTTTCTCCAATTTGTTATACTATGTATACTCTGTCGAGTTCTGCGGGGTTTTTGTATCTAACACGCGGCGACGCGGCTCGTCTAATTTTGCGCGCTTTAGAGTTATGCGTTGGACCGCGAGGCGGCGGATTGCAAAACTCGCATTTAGGTGGAGTTTCATGTTCTAAGAGGAATGTTTGTCGGTCTCCTATGCGTTGTTATTCTTCTCGCGAGAGCAACGGTGTGATTTGTGCCAGTGCGGCACGAATTAAATGTGAATTCGTGAGCTTAGAGCTTTACTAACGTGCCGGCTAGGTTCCCAGTATTAACCCTTTGCGCTCGAAGCCGCTTCAACTATAAATCTAAAATAATTTTCCTGGCTTATAGTATTTCCATTTTTCACGACATACTGTATCTTGTACGTATGAAATTGATTCTTGTGACTCGTAACAACAGTTTTACTATTAAGAATTTTTTCAATCTAAATTTATATAAAAAATATAATGTATTAATATTATATAACAGTTTTTTAAGTGCCGTGTCTACATATATATACATAAAACATACCAATTACCCAGTAAACAATAATAAGAAATATTTCGAGCAAAAGTTATTCAGTAAACAATTTCCAACAAATTACAACACTAAATAAAAGATCTTTTTATTCAACAAAAGAACAAAATCATTGCCATATTTTTAACGTAACTACTGTAACTGCAATAACAATGACATGACAACGACATAACCCAACATAACGTACAAATCGATTAATCTTTGCATTGTCTTTAAAAAAAATGATTAGGGTTACGTCAAAAACTAATTAGTCGAAAATTACTTAGTCCAGAAGATGATTTGTTTTCATATCGAATCGCCGTGGTTCGCGTCGCGTTGCATCCGCCCCCGGCTCGTCGCTCGCGAGGACGCGGAAAATCGAAGCTCCGAGGTGTTGCCTTTCACAAGCCCGCGCGCTGAAAACGCTGGTTACAATCGAACACCTTGCTTTGATATGTTGTTTACGAAGCGAGCAATTCCCTTCTCTGTTGCATTATGCAGCGAGCCGCTCGACGAGAAAATCTGTGTTACCGGTGGTTGTTCGATTTGAATGAAGCCTCGCGCGTAACACGCCCGCGTAACTCTCGGCAGCTGTCTACTCGTTACCCCGGGACTCGTAACACACAGCCCGACCGTAATTTCCAATTCCACGCCGCGTCTGACCAGCCGCCTCTTTAACGACGCTAACGTCGAATATCACGAGCGAAACGTAACGTCGAACATCACGAGTTAAACGTAACGTCGAATATCACGAGGTAAACGTAACGTCAACCATCGATTTTGCAATTTGTTAGAAATAGGTTAATTTCTAGTGTAATCAGCTCCATCTTGTTATTTCTGGGCAGCACTAACCCATCCCGACGTACAATTAGAATGCGCGGGCGTTGTTGAGTTGTAGCGAGTATTTAACATGGGGTTTGATCTTGTCCCTAATATTATTATTTCTATTGTGTGATATATACATATATAATATATAAGTAGTCACGTTAAGTTCAGACATTCATTCTTTTGAATTACTTCTTTTATATTCTTGTAATTTATTCTAGCTTTCTTTTTTTATTTTCGCTGCTCTGAAATGACAATTCTTGCATTAACCCATTTGTTATGGTTGTCGGATATATAAGGCATTTATGGGACGATCTGACTCTGACTATAAAGGTGTCGGATATGTCTGGTATGTATTAATTTATTTATTTCTATATATATCACCGTCTGACGTTAATATTTATTTTAATAGATTGACGATATTTTTTGTTAACAACATATATTTTCTAGTTGCTTTCTTCTGCTTTATATTATATTATATTATACTATGTCCGATAAGAAATAAAAACGAACGAGTAAAATTTCCTTTGGCACCGTTCAATAAATATTCAATTAAATAAATATTAATCTAGATAACAATTGTCCAATTAAAAACATATTCGAATAAAAAGTCATTTGCTATTTAAATAATAATTTATTTGTATAAGATCATCTATTTGGAAAATGATAGATTTGAATAAAAATGAAGGATTTGAATAAAAATAATAGAATATAAATTATCTTTTCCTATAATTACTATTTATAATAATTTTTTCAATGAAATATTTTTCAAATGTAATATGGAACTCGTTGCTTTTGGGCGCATTGATCATTGATGCATACCTCGATAATGACTTCCTATAAGAAAGAAAACAGGAAGCAGACACGCATACGGTATCATCAGCAGTGTACGGGAAATCTGACTGATTCTGAATCTATTTATGTAGCGGCACGCACTGATATGAATATACTGTTTCAAAAAATCAAGTAGAAACAAAAGCATTGATTATAAAATCGCACGGCAATAATTATTTGCTATATGAATCGAATAACTTACTATCTATTCGAATAATTTATTCGAATAATTTACTCAAATAATTTATTCAAATAATTTACTCGAATAATTTACTCGAATACTTTATTCAAATAATTTACTCGAATAATTTATTCAAATAATTTACTCGAATAATTTATTTAAATAATTTACTCGAATAATTTACTCGAATAGTAAAAGTAAAGAATTATTTAAATAAGTAGATAGAATCATTCTTTACGAATATTTATTATTAAAATAAAATATTTGACTAAAACGAGTTCAATCGCGTAATTACTTATTTAATCCGGATCTGTAGATAAATAAGAACCAATTATTTTCAAAGTGGATTGAGTCCATTTCTTCTTTAAATTAGATACCACGTCAAATTCTGATTAATGTAGTATAAACTTTTTATTTATAACTAGCTAATATGTATAATATCTTAAAAAATGTCAATGCATCGTTCAATTTAAAATTAGCTAAGAAAATAAATTACTCAGCGATTGATTATGAAAATGGCGTAGCTCCATTTATAGTCCGGAAGTATATATTATTCTTCTTAAATTCGTTTAGAGGATATTTAAACAATCAAATTACACATTGATCAATCTATAGAAACATTGCCCGTATTGACATAATTAATTCATATTTTTTTATCAATCGACCAATATGCTAACTTTTAATTTTCTCGAAGCAACAGC
The DNA here is from genome assembly GCF_028453695.1 of Augochlora pura. Lineage (NCBI taxonomy): Eukaryota > Metazoa > Arthropoda > Insecta > Hymenoptera > Halictidae > Augochlora > Augochlora pura. The sequence continues at coordinate 111,444 of NC_135772.1, forward strand.
ACCACTTTCAAAATAAACAATCCAAATATGTTTGCACTTTTAATTCGTTAAGTCGACTTCGTAATTTCAAATGTATTTGAACTAACCGCAGGGTCGGCAATACTTTTCCCCGTCTGTCTTATCGCAATCCGTTATCGAAATCATACGGGCGCAGATTTTCTACGCGGCGTCGATCTGTCGCACCTGCTTAGAAGGAAGTCCGATAATCGCGCTACGTCAATGACGTCCGCGAACAATGTACGAGACTACGCGTTACGTAAGCGCCTTGCTTCTCGCAGAACTGGTTCCCGTGGCTTCGGCTAAATCGATAATCGAATCAACACGTACGCGAATGCATCTACATACCTGCCTGCTAGATCGCGAGAAATGTTTTCGCGGCAACAATGTTCATCGTCGTCCATTCTGCTGTCACTCGAACGACTCTTCACGAATTTAACCCTTTCGAGTACGAAGTGGGGGACTTTAAGTCCTCCAAGGTTAGTTTTTCTTTAATAACTTCGTAAATCATTCCTTTCCCTCTTCTTCCTTTTAGGTAGTCGAGTTCCATTTTAAATTCTGTATAAAAACTTATAAATAAATTAATAATTTAATACTAATAATAAGTTTAATAATAAGCCACTAATTTAGCCACGAAGTTTTTCAAAATTATAAGGTAAGTTTTTCGTTTGGGGAGTTCAATACTTCCTACTCTAAGGGTTAAACTACAACTATATGTATTATCGATTTTCGACGCCGCCAAATATTCTCTATTTATTTATTATATTCTTTATTTTTTAGATTTTCTTATTATTCTTTAGTTAACTAAGATATCTCGGAGAACATTGCAACCAACACTTTCCTCGCTAATGCTAACTATTGTTACGTACGGAGATATTCTCACCGCGACTTTCCGTTCTTTTTCTGGAAGTCATGTGCGCTCTAAGGCGAGTTTCCCAGGGTCGTTTATACAGAGTGTAACAAAAATCGTGATACAACCGGGCAAGGGGCGATTCTACGTGGAAAAATAAGTCGGAAAAGAAGAATAACATTTTTTCATTTAAGGCTGCTTCTTCGAAAGAAATTAGGTTGAATGTCGAATAGGAATCGAACGATGCGTCTGACTATGACATTCCGATTCTACTTCTTGTCGTGCTACATTTGCGTGATCGACATCGATGGAGAAATATAATGGGGCATCCACTTTGTGCAAATGGTATTTGAATTTTCTTAGTACTTCAGTGTTCCGCCTTTTTCATTTATTTCTCTTAACTCCTTGCGCTATGATAACAAGTCAGACTCGTGGAACAGGTTTCAATGCAAGATCTACTGAATATGAATATTATTCATTTCTTCTACATCGAAAGAAACATGCATTCTTCTGTTGCCAAAGTCTAGAGACGAAAGTACATAAAAACACTGTTAGGGATATCCCTATATCCCTAGTCTCATCCTGGCCGCCTAGCGGTCGCCACCGGCGCATGCCACGTTCACCACTCTATCTTCATTTTTTTGTATAAACAAAGCTCTGTAAGAACCACGCTCTGCTACCAACCACGTTTTGTTTAGTTAACTATTAAAACCTTGTTATGTTAGGTCAGTTAATCTGCTATCGCTTCCTCCCTGTACCTCTCATCCGACACTAAAAGAAACAAAAATTGTTTGGCCCTACTATTAAAAATATTAAGGACAAGTGAGTGGTGATCAACGAAGCGTGAATGGAATCTTAGTGCAAGTGGTTAAGGCATGTTCATTTCATGCTGAATAATGAACCGTGGTCAATAGTCGATAACAATACGTTCGGGAAACAGAAACGCATCGATTACAGTTCTGCGTAATCCCGCCACGTAATTCTCAATCTTAAACGAGAGTAATACGGGCGTCATCGCTGGCGTCAAACTGTCCAGTTAACCTCAACTTTCCATTTCATTTACAACCAGTAGGCATTAATTAGATTTGGGAAACGCTTCGATGTCGCTTCTACGATAGGAACCGGTTTCCCGGTATTTTGCAAATTTTGGTTTTTTGTCTTCTTAAAATCTCGTCGACCACCGTAACAGATATACAGTTTGTCATTGTTTCTTAAATATGCATACCTATTAAAATTCCCGAAAGAATACAGGTAAACGAATTTTAATGCGACCTCCGTTTCGTAGATGTTACTGAAGATGTCAATATTTATTCGTTTTATATTATTTTGTACAAGAAATTATAAAATAAAGTACTTGGAGTATTTCTGTACAGGTTACAATAGTTATTTGTTTATAAAAGATATTTTATAAATAAAACTAGGAAAGATATGGCGTCGGACGATTTTCAGTGTGATCGACTGTGTATGAATTATCGACATATACAAAATACATTTTTTAAATTTCCGTTTATTAGAATTATAATTATTTATGGCAATAATTTAATATTCCTCACTAATTGAACTTTCAATTAGAACGTTTATTTATTTAAGCGGGATGTAAAATATGTCCACTCTCTATGAGATGTCTTCGTTAACAAACATAATTTAACACGATAAAAACAATGACGATCAAAGAGGAGATAATAAATGATTGCATGCCTTCGCGATTAAAACATATCAGATGTAAAATAAAATTCTATTTACTAGATTAATTTATATATTAAACTTATATGTTGAAATTCAACACTGTTATGTGCTGAAATAAAAATAATTTTATTTTATCATCGTTCTAATCAATTACAAATTTTGAAAATCTTTTTTTGGCCACTCTCCAGTAAATAGTAACCCCTCTAACATCCTAAACAAAAGATCACTTGACCCGATTAGAATGAAGTTAAAAGACATTCGAATACTTTTATAAGTATGTATGAATACGTTCTTAAATCTGTTTTGTTATTTGAGAATAGTTTTTCGTTGGCGCCATTCGTTTTCCTTCATTTGTCTATTGTGACAATTTTCTTTTACAATCGTTAGGTACATACAGATTCTTGGATAATGTTTAAGGATTTATGTACGCCTTTAATTGGACACAATATCAACGAAGTTGTCAGAAAATAATATAAAGGATGCGAAGCAGTGGATCGGAATAAATAGGTATATTTAAAACTGTGGCAAACAAGATACTTATGGTTACAACGACGGATGGCGGGATTCTGGTTAGACTTGGTCAGTCCTTTAAAAATGTAAACGTGAAATTGCCCTCAAGCATTTACTAAAAAATAGTGGGATACTGGGCCCACCAATTAGAAAGAATCTGACGAGGTTGAGACGGTGGAGGTGGGTCGACAGTTTGGCGCCAAAAACGGTGACGCCGTAGACAATAGCGCCCCGTGGAAATTACGGGAAACAGACTGTCGAACCCTGGTGGCGCCCTGACCGGGCTTAGGCCACGCGAGTGCCATTGAGAACGGCACGGCCAGTTCCCAGGAAAGTCAGCGGATACTCTTCAGCCGTACCAGAGTCGTAAACTAATAAATTTGTCAGACAGATACTAAACATACTCTGAAAAATGGCACTGACCAAATCGACCGCAGCCTAAACCCAAACGGAAAGGTGAGACGGGGTGACCGTATACGCGTCGCAACACTACCTGTACACGGAGTTGGGTCAAGAATCGGGCAAAGCAACGACACGCTTGCCTTCAGGTAGAAATGCAAACTGCTTTATTTTTGGTGAAGTGTGGCATCTATATGGTTGTCTAGCCTATGGAGTGTGGTCCTTGTTTCTATAAGGATTAGCTCCAATAAGGAAGACTCTTATCGTATTGGACAAACAAGGGAATTCGTTAAAAGATAATCGGACGGTAGCGACCAGCGACCAATAACGTGTTCAGTGTTATTGTTCTGGTGAAACGACGTGTTCGAAACGCGAAACTATTTTTCTTTTCGTTCCAGAATAATTTTCGCAGTATCTCGGAACAGTCGCAACGTTCTTATGCAACGAAGTAAATAAGCGTCTTATGTCCTTTCGATGTAGGTCGTGTTATATTGCGTGTGCACAACGTAACAGGTAAGTACTTATTCTGATGCACTTAACCCCTTGACGTAATTCGACGAGTCTAAATCGTGATGGAGAATCGCCAGTGGTAACCTGTTAAGTATGAATGTTATTCCGTTCTTATAACGCTAAAGCTATGGACATTTTCTTTGTATTTTCCACGAAAGCGATCAATTGATCGGTTCATAAACAAACGTTTATGTTAATTATATGCATAGTAAATTATATATATATTATATATATAATAAAAATAAATTATATATTTATAATTATATATACATAAATTTCCAAATGAAAAATTTCCAGTTTATTGCAAGTAATACACCATTTAGCCATATATTTATTTAGGACATATACATTCTTCAAAAAGAAGATTCACGAAATTGAAAAAATTATATTTTCTTACAGTAATTTAAATAATATTAAGGTTATGTTAAAGTTTATTACACACCATATTTTTTCACAGTAAAAATCGTTCAGAAACATATTTTTTACTCGTAAAACAGACGTATTTGCATTTGTTGTTTTTGCAATATCAATTTGACATGTTTTTCATTTATCAGAAATTGTAGTAGAATCTGTAGACGATGTTCCTGCCATATTTTTTCTTTCTCGTTCTTTTCGTTATCTCGATATTCGATAATATTTTACTATATCTAGCTTTTATTCCCTTTTTTTATAATTTTAATATCTTATTTATGTGTAATTAGAACGTTTAAGCGCGTAATTGAATGTTTATGCACTACTATTACTTGAGATTGAAATTAAGGCGCAGTAAATGTGACACAGACTATATATAAGCAGGTGTTTTGTGTCTACAATACGATTGGATGACACTTTCCCTGAAAAAATTAATATTAATAATAAACTTTTGAATTTTTCAGTGGTAGAAAGACGGCAGATAACGATTGAACACATAAGATTATCAGAAAAAATTATACAAGAAAGGAGATAGTTATTGAAAAATGAAGTAGCTACGTGTTACAGATAAAATTGTGCAATAAGTTAAAGGAAAAGTGGAAACGTTCAATGTAAAAATTTCACTCAAGGTTTAGAAAACTGTCATTTAATCGCTCCGGTAATTTAATTGTAAAGTCAGAATAGAATCCTGTTCTTTTCTTATCAATATTTCAGCGCTCGAGTAATTGTTGGCAAGCAGCAGATATAAATTTTCTTTGTCTTTTGGAAACTAATTACAGTTAAGAAAACTTTTAATCGATATAATCGTAAAGAAAATACTTGCGCAAAAGGTTAATAGTTTGTCCATCTTCAGAATGAGAAAAGTGATGAAGAAATGAGAGAACGTATATATTGCGATATAAATTATTAATAAAAGTTCAACGTTTTCTAATAAAAATACGCAAGTTTTTAACTTCTGATAGAAAACCGCTTTTTCGAAGTTGTTTCACGAAAACCGCTGTTTAACACGTTGACCGCCACATCAGTGTCTATAAAAGAATATGCTTTGAAAATTTGTCTAATCTCATTTTCTTTACAATTACTATGGTTAGAATATTTTCGACCGCAATAATTTTTTTGAAGAAAAAGGAATTTTATATTCATTGTGTACTTACGTCTACTCGAATGTTTAAATATTGTTGACAAGAGAAAATTTCATTCTTAAAAGAACGGATGAACGTTCGTACTTAACCTCTTAAGCACGACGCACTATTATAGTGGCTTTCGCGGATGTTTCGTGCTATACTCAATTAAATTATTAGTTATTAAAGTATACGATTAAAATGAAAGTGTATATGTACAATACACTAAGAAAAGAATATAGTTAATACTATATACAGATATACTACATAAAATATATGCTAAGAAAAATGGTAATTTGTGAAAAATGTCATTGACACTAAATGCAGTCATGCCTAAAAGATTAATAATAGAAGAACGCTTCAGTTTGATAAACAAATCGGGGAACTAGGATGGTCGAGCGAACTTTCGAAACAAACGGATTTCCAAGGAGTATCGGAAAGTGGCGTGGCAAACCGCGTGTAAAAATCCGGGGAGCGCGAACAGCGTCAATCATCGGGGCCCGATCTGCGATTCTATAGCTTAATTATCGGACCGTAAACACTCGTTTGGGAAAGGTATGGTGCCCTGGGAGGCAAGTGTCCTGTCGACATAACTGCTCGGATGAAGTCAAAACACTCGAGAAATTTCGCGGTAATTAAGCGCACCAGTTACGTGATCATTGCACAAAGAAGGCACGTGAGCTAACTCGACCGCGCTCGCGACTCGCAACGGATTCCCGGCGATTCCCGAGCGAGTGTAGCGACGAGATCGTCCGCCGCCGCCGTACCAAGAGAGTTCGTTCCGTATCCCGGAATCTCGCGAGCCGCTACACACCATATTATATGCATGCACGTATTAGCATGTTTTCCATCGTCGTCGATTTATCCACGGAATAGCTACGCTCGGCGGCCGGCCGTTCTATGGAAATACTTTCCAGGCATTTTTCGCGTTCTCGGCCGCGCGCGCGCGCGCGAGCACACGCTTGCACGGACTGCTCCGCGGTTGAACGCTTACACGCGTACGTGCACGTTCCGCCGCACCGGTCGGCATATTCTGTCGCAAATCACCCGAGCTGCGCGACTTTTTTCTCGGTGAAACGAACGATCGTTGCACGGTGACGACAAACTCGAAATCCTGACCAAAAGATCGATTCTTTGAATCTGTTCTATGTATTTGCCTTTGGAAACGTCTACGCTGGGCCTCGCAAGTATTTTAACACATGTTCGTCCGCATACCCACAATTTGTCATTTCGCAAACTGTTGGAAATCGGCCTTAAGGGCTCGATCGCTGCGCCCTCCGACGTGTCTGATGTGTGTTCGGCTGGGCTTTGTTTTGTTCCCTATCCATTGAAGTATACAGATAACCTCTTAGGCACCTTATTCGAATGTTTATATAATTTCAACAATATACGGTCCGCACGCGTAATCAAGAAAATTTTGTTTGACGCCTGGAAGACTCGTTCAAGTCATTTCGCTTGTTTCCGGGTTTTCTAGAGAATTTCGATCATCGAACATTAAATTTTACTAATCATAATTTATCTAAAATTCAACTAATCATACAATTTCAAGGATACGTGTGAGTAAAAGTAAGGTTGTACCATTTGTGCGATGACTTCGCATGCAACACTAATATAGTAACACTGGATAGCATAGTACCCTATATAGCACAGTAGTGTGATATTTTGTATTCTGTGTTAACCTCTTGGGCACGACGCCCCGCTATAGTGGCTTTCGTGAATGTTTCGTGCTTCATTCAATTGTCTTATTAATTATTAAAGTAAACGATTAAAGTGAAAGTGCGTATGTACAATACATTGAGAAAAAAATATATGTAATTAATACTATATATAAGGAAGAAAATATATATTAAGAAAAAATTATAATAATTTTTGGTAATTTAGTCATGAAAAAATTTATTTCCGCAAAATCCAGCCGTGCCTAAGAGGTTAACTGTTAACCATAAAGGTATAGTACTATCGATTGTGTCTCTTATCATCGATAGTTTCAGTGAGAACAGCCAATGTTCTGGAAATAAATTAATTAATTTAACTGAAATTTTACATATTTCTACCCCACTTTGACAATATATTTATTAAATACTTCTACTACGTATAAGAAATTGGAAACGTGTTAAACCATTTATCTTTGTTATGCAAAAGATATTTTTCTATACAGTCATTTTTGGTAGTTTTAAAGAATATTTAGCAAAGCATGATTAAAAATATCTAACAACAGGTCAAGGCTAAAAGCAAAAAATGTCAACGCCTTTATTTTTTAAATAAAAACCAGCGATCGTAGTTATTACTTGTAAAACACTACTGTAGATATTTTTATTATATTCTATATTTCAGTTATATTGTAAGAAGAATATAATACAACACTTTTATATTTTATATTTTTTCCTAACTCTTTAGGGCCTTGAAATTTTTCTGTCTCTGTGATTTTACGTCACGCGTTTTGCAGAAACTATAGACAGGTGCTATCTAGAACTATAGATGGAGAACTATTGACGGTTATCGACCGTTCCTATAACCTATAAACTTTTATAGTCTTTCCAAAAATTGATCTTTTTATTTTAGAATTTTTCAATCCGAAACGTTAGAGCACAGAGATAAACATGCAAACAGGTGGATTGGAACAGCAAACCACAATATTTTAAAATAAAAAACATGCGACTTCCGTTGCTTTACCTTACATCCGCAGATACGATGATAAGTACTGCGGATGTTATGCGTTCATGCTGGACACGAATATACAAAAGATAAAACGATACAGACCTCAATGATAATCTGATAAAGTTTTCCTCTGAATTTTATACTCGCAGAATGTTCAAACGGTGCAAGTATATTTCCACAATTTTTTATACTCGGACTCGTGTTATTGAAAATAATTCATTTCTTTAAAATTAACAATCTCTACGATAAGGGAAATAAAGATACAATAAAGAAATATTAATTTAACGTTGAAAGGAAATTAACAATTAATATACCAGTGAATTGCAATAAAGTAAGAAACGTGAAAAAAACTGTAGAAGCTGTAATCGAGATTTACTCGCGATTCGAGAGAAAACCATGCAGCTTGCGGTTTGATACATCGGTCGTAACGTTCTATTAACAAAGAGGCGGAAAAAGACACGAATAAAAAAAAAAAGGCAAACAGCTTTGTCGCAGTTAAAGAGGTTTAATTGCGGTTACGTCGTTGGGTCTGACCATGGGGCAACTAGATTCATTACTCTTATGGTCAGAGACACTGTAATCTGTCCTGGATGAGCAGCACGTTCCTCACCTCATTAATTTATCTTATATTACGAACCGTTTCTTCTTTTGCCGGTTGCATTTAATGTCGCTTCGACTGCTTGCTTTTTAAGAACTATACGATACATTTAATAGGTGAATAAATTGTTAGAGTTTTTGTTTTTGTTTTATGATTAATTTGTGTATTAACCCCTTGCACTACGACTCTTTTCACGTTAAAGGTGATTAGCACTTGTTTATCCTTAACCCCTTACCGTACTTTAAAAATTATTTGACGCTCCTTTTTTCCGATTATTATTGTTATTCTGGCTGTCCGTGTCATAAAGAATATTTGTTCTAATATTAGTTCTAACTAGGGCACTAACACACGCGAATAATCAATTATGAGGAAGCGAATCTCTTCAGCTAATTTACGCAACAATGAAAAAATGCGCAGGAATCGTTCGCATTAACAAATATGTAATATGATGAGTTCGAGGCAGTAAAAGCAGTAAGGAGTGAGCGGTAAGGCAAGGGTTAACGGTGTATCGAGGTGTGACGGCTGCTAGAGGCGATTCCACGGGCTGCGCAACAGCCCAGAACACGTCTGTAAATACCTTTTATCCTAAATACCAGAAAAAGGTCACGTTCGCGGCGAACGACTCGTCTAAAGCCAGATCGATGGAAGAAGAATAGGAGGACACGACATTGTTCGTCAGATGCATCTTCACCCGCGAATACTTTCACGAGAAAGGGACGGGGAGCTGGCGATATGCGGCCGCTATGCGTTTTTTCCTCGCCTCTCCCGTTTCGGAGTGTTTCGGAGACAGCGAAATACTATCTTTAACCCTTTGCTTTACCATTTCCTCTTTCCACATATGATGACTAGAAGCTTTTCTATTTTAATCATTTCTTAGGAAAAGAAGGAAAATTTATTGATATTTATTCACATTTATTGATATTTGTTATTTGTTTCAGATGTTGCATATTAAATATACTTGTTATTTGCTTCAGTCATTGCATATTATATATATTGTTTAGTTGCTAAATATTCATTAAATTAATATCATATATATGTCGTTAAAAATATTTTCTTTCCACGACGTTTAATTTATTTAACCTATTTTATACGCGTAGAAAACAGAAACAGTCTTTAAACACTAGAAATGTAAATAATGTTTGCAGGAATTAGATTCTCAACTTGTGTACATTTCTCAACAAAATAGATAATATAGTATAGATAAAGTCTTTTACATTATACTTTCACTTCAGATTTACCCAAGTACAATATTTTAAATGGGACATCGAAATCAAATATTTGATCCATCGGCGTTTCATTACACACTTGATATACCACTTCTTTTCATCGCACTATAGCTTTTATTTTCTATTATTCCATAAGAATCTATTACCGAAACTAATATTTCATATGTTCCTTTTTCCGTAAATACTATTAACCCTTTGCACTCGAAGCCATTATAACTGCAAACCTAAAATAATTTTTCTGACTTCTAGTGTCTCTTTTTATATAACAAAATTCATCTTTTGCATATGCAATCGAGTCTCGTAATTTATATAGTAATTACACTTTTAACAATTTTTTAAATCTAAGCTTTGGCGATATTTATTAAAAATAATTTTTATACGTGTCACAACAATGTTAATGGCGCCGCAGAGTCGCCACTTGAGTGCAAAGGGTTAAGCTCCGGTTTTGTTGCGTCTCTCTGTGCGTTTTTGCAGGTTTTTCGTTCACGCGAGAATAAAAGCAAAGCGAACGGGTTGGTACGGACGCAGTCGGGACATAGACTGTTTATGTAACAACGACGTCTCTTATTGCACCGTTTATGGAATTTATTCGCTGGGATAATGAATATACAGAACTCTGCACAATTCCTTTGTATTGCATCGCGTTTACGGAGGCCCGCGGACAAATCGTCCGTTCTTGCCGCACGCGTTTTTCGCTGCTTCGACGTCACAATTCTCTTAAAGACATTGCAGCGTATTATACTAGGTTGTTCCATAAGTTCTTTCCGCGACACGCTATGAGTGACTCTAAGTGGCTGTTTTTATATAAACATGCAGGCTTATCTCTTAGCCGTTTATGGCATCGGTTTCAGTCGCCCCAGAGTTCTTTCAAAGTACGTTTCGTTGGCGACAAAGTCTCTTTTCAATTCTTTTTTGCACCGTTCAATATGGAGAGCCAAAGGAAGCATTTGCGGCCTGTTGTGCTTCGTTGCTTTAAAAAAGGCAATAGTGCAAAGGATACTGCAGACAAGATTTGCACCGTTTACGGGAGTGGTACTACGACTATTAGGACCATTCGCGATTGGTTTGAAAAATTTAGAGCTGGCAATTTCGAGTTGAAAGACGAAGACCGCAGCGGCCGCCCAGCAACGACGGATACGGACATTATCAAGACTGTGCTCACTGAAAATCCGCGATATAGTGTGCGTGGGATGGTGGATGCCACTAATATTCCCAAAACAACGGTACATAGTCATTTAATCAAGAAGAGATATGCGAATCGATATGAAGTTTGGGTTCCACACCTATTCACGGAGACTGGCCTTATGAACCGCGTCTCTACGTACGATTTGCTTCTCCAGCGATATGAAAGGGATTCTTTCTTAAAGAGGCTTGCCACTGAAAACGAGACTTGGATTTTATACCAAATTGCGCATCGAAAACGCACTTGGTCTAAAGAAAATAAATCTTCAACTGTTGCGAAGCCTGGACTTCATCCGAAGAAGGTTCTTTTGTGCATTTGGTGAGACTGGAAAGCTGTAGCATACTACGAGCTCCTTCCTCAAGGTGATACGATCAATGCTGAAAAATATTGCAATCAACTGGATCGATTAAAAAGCCGCCATATCAAAAAAACGGCCAGAATTTTCGAACAGACGAGGCGTCGTTTTCCATCGCGACAACGCAAGACCGCATGTTGCGTTGGCCGTAATGCAAAAATTATTACAGTTTGATTGTGACGTTCTACCTCATCCTCCTAGCTCCCTAGAGCTTGCCCCATCCGATTATTACTTGTTCCTCTCCTTAAAAAATTCTCTCCGTGGTAAATCTTTCAAATCCATGAGCGAAATAAAAACGCACCTAGATGAATATTTTGCAAATAAGCTTGAACAATTTTGTAAAGAGGGCATAATGAGGCTTTCTGAGAGATGGAAGAAGGTCATAGAACAGGACGGTTCATATATAAGATAATAAATTCACCTTAAACAACAAATATCGTGTATTCATTTCGCATCAAAAAAAGGGAAGGAAGTTACGGGACACCCTAATATATAAGGTTTTTGTGACATCGAAGAGTGTTTTATCCTTTGAGCAGGAAGAGACGTTACCAATCCGACATTTAATAGTAAATCTACCACTAAATGATGAATTTCTCGTTTGAAAATTATAATAACAATTAACGCGTATTCGTTCGCATGATGAAAGTTCGTCTTTCGCAAATTAAATTAAATGTAAATATATATATATATATGTACTTTTATACTTATGCTATAAAATGTTAATAAATTTGAGCAAATTTTAATTTGAGTAAATTCCCATTTTAAATTTCACAATTATTTAAAAAATCCTTATAATTTTATACTACTTTACAATTTAATCCACTACACGGTATTCGATTAACATTGTCCCTAATTTTAAACCGATTAAATAAACCTTCAGTGACCTTTTGTCTAATTTATGGCAAGTAATATTTCCCTATAATTTATACAAATCAAATAAAGATTGTACTATACTTAAAAATTCTATAAAAAAATATATTTCATTTAAGACAAGAAATACAATTTCCAATCCTATAATTTATAGAAATTAAATAAAGATTGTTCTATACTTAAAAATTCTATAAAGAATTTATTCCATCACATTTCATTTACAAATTTTGTGTTAACAAATTTGAAATTCTATTTAAAATAGGATTTATTAAAAAATTCTATCCGAAATAGCATTTAATTAAAAATTCTATTCGAAATAGCATTTAATTAAAAATTCTATTCGAAATAGCATTTAATTCAAATAAAAATTTGTTAAAACGAAATAGTTAAAATAAATAAAATCCCTTTAAAATTATATACAATAATAAAAGATTTTGTTTAATAAAATAAACCAAGTAGCTTTTAATAATTGAAGCTTAATGAAATATCTGGTCTGTTTAACATTTAAATCGCTCTTTATTTGCCAACCTGGAAATGACTTGTAATTCTCGATTTATAAATCGCGACGCAGATGCATTGTTACGTGTAAACGCAAACATAATAATTTGAAGTTAATTTGACCGCACATGCCTGGTATGATTTCATTTTAAATTGGTATTGTAATTTAATGAAATACGCAATCCGTGTCCGTCGCGTTTTCGTATAGCCGCGCTGCTATCCGGAAATCCGTTTCACTCATTGTTCAACCACCAATGTTAACATACACGTTTATGTAATTCCATTCCGTATTATGAAAAGTTTGTTCGTTTAGTCGCATTATAGCTGAGGACGCGTTACACGTATTGCGATCCCGTAATAACTCTTTTGTGAATCGAGAATGATTTACTCATTGGAATAAATATTTCTATTATATAAATAAATAATAAATGAATAAAGAATTTACATTTTAAATCTGTATTGTACTTACAACTATTTGTACCCGTAAGCACATGTAATTTGCACTGCAAAAGCACGCCTTTTGACTTACCTGGAACAATTAAGAAAAAATATAAATTAATACGGATGATAATAAATAATAATAATAATAATAAGTTGTATGTATACATTTTATTACGTAACGCAATAGAAAATATAAAATCATTAATTTATTAGCTGAAATAGGCAAATTTACCATCTTTACTTTTTCGAACAATATTGTTAACATCACGTCCTTATTTAAATAAAACAATCACAAATTTTTCCATTAATAACTTGAATGTTTCTATTATTCGATTCTGAAATAACTGCATTTTATATAAAAAGATCTCTCATGAATTTGTGCAGTTAATTGTATAAACAATATAATTATTTTTTAGCTATACTAGATTATTCTTTTTTAAAACTTTAACAATGTTTTTTTATTCACCAAAAGTTTTTAATTCTCGAACTTTTTAAATGCAAAATTTCAACTGCAGATCTAAAATAATTTATCTGGCTTCTAATATTTCATTATAATATTATAATATTTACGAATTATAATATTTCATTATATTATAATATTTCATTATAATATTATAATATTTCATTATAATATTATAATATTTACGAATTATAATATTTTATATAACAAAATTTATTCTAAGCATTTAAAATTGAGTCTCGTGTCTCCGTCAACAATTTTTTAAATCAGAGCTTTGGCGATATTTATTAAAAACAATTTTGGAACGTGTTACAACAATTTTAATAGCGCCGCAGAGTGCAAAGAGTTATGTTCCTTCGACAACTGGTGTGCAGACGAGTTTATTTCAATTCGTGAAAATAATGCGATTCCAGGTCGTCGAAGTAAGTTTACACGCCTGCACACGTGACTGACAGAACAAATTTTACTTTGCGATAGGACTGACTTCGCAAGACCCAGTTGTTCATTAAATTTAAATATTGATAAAACGTTAGACAAGCTTAAAATTTTCGCGACTTTATTCGAAGCATTTACTATAGTTGAAATGAAAAGAACGATTAACCCTAACTGTATCAGGTGTTAAAAGTGACTCCACTGTATTATTTTAAACAAATTATGGTATTGAATTCGTTTACTTTTCTAATTATTCTATGAAGACAACTAATAATTAACAATAACCTACGGTCAAACACTGATTTCTGATTTTAAATTATTAGAACAGTTACAGCATTATCATAGAAAATTGTTGCAAAAATTACATTACTGGAACAACTACTACAAACAAAAACTGTGCAAGATCTAAATAAATTGGATCTCTTCATTTTTATCAGACAATGCGCGCTAATCAATTTTATTTTTCCTTAGGTTTAGCGTTAAACAAATTGAAATGTTAAATAAATTATAAGCAAAACAAAATGGCGTGAATCAACGTAGTATAACAAAGTCGTAAAAAAATTAGCGAAAAGGCACTTTAAAAAGAATGTTATTCTAAACAATTACCAAAATGAAAATCACTTATGAAATATATGAATGAAAATTACTTATGACATAAATCAATCAAAATTACTTGTGAAATAAATAAATGAAAATTACCGTTTCTACATGACCGCAACCATGGACTCGCCAAACAAAAATACAATGAGCTCGATCATTCGAATTCTGTCACAGGCGAATCCCTTATTACGCAAACACGCAGGCAAACACAGATTGATCGAAAGCGATATCTACATTCAACACCGTTTATCGCGCCAATAATTAATCAGCCGAGTCGAGTAACCGTTCTATTATCCGGAGCACCGGTGTTCACGTCGATTGTTCCCGGGCAATCGATGTACCAAACCGTAATCGTTTTCGTGCACGGCCGCGTAACGACTATCGCCGGCAAAGTGATTTGACATTTCCTTTGCCTCTCACCGCGGCTCGGCTATCTTTGAGAAAAAACAAGACCACCAGAAAGCAGCCCGGTGAATGGTAACCTCGAAGGGGTCCCTCTCAAGGTGGAGAAATACACAGGAGGTGCCTCGGCAGGAAATTAGGTCGCGGAGAGAACTCGAATTCCCGAGTGCGCGGCGGCGGCGGCGTTTTGCGAGACGAAAGAATATGTATGTATACACGGCGTGATCCATCGAAACCCCTTGGCGAAGGCTGGCTACGTCCGAGACCGCGGTGTCTGTCTCTCGCAATAAACCACACAAGGCTCCAAAAAGGTCCCGAGAAACGATTAACCATCGCTGCTTGAGTCTGGCCGGTGCTCAATCAAGGTCCGGCGCTTTTATTCTGCACTCGGCTCCCCGATACTTCAGGCTCCAGCGCGCGTATGTGTACGTACGTAAATGCATTTTCGAATTCAGCCCGAAAGAAAAATAAACAGAAAAGCTGCGCTATTAACGCGCTGCAGATTTCTGTCCATGTTGCGACATCGTCTTTTATGGGTGCTCTTTTTTCGACCGATTTTTCGTATAGTCTGCCAGAGCCTCGATTATGGACAAGTGAGCGATTGGGCCAAGTATAATCGGTAAATTTTTGATAAATTATTGGTAAATATTTGATAATTGGTCAATTTTTGATAAATTATTGGTAAATATTTGATAATTGGTCAATTTTTGATAAATTATTGGTAAATATTTGATAAATGGTACATTTTTGATAATCGGTAATTTTTTAATATATAATTGGTAAATATACAATTGATAAATCCTTGATAAATAATTGGTAAATTTTTGATAAATAATTGGTAAATCCTTGATATACATTGGTAAATATTTGATAATTGGTACATTTTTGATAAATAATTGGTGAATATTTGATAATTGGTAAATCTTTGATAATTGATAAATTTTTGATAAATAATTGGTAAATCCTTGATATATAATTGGTAAATCCTTGATAAATAATTGGTAAATTTTTAATATATCTTATTGCAAAATCTTACACGCGTCCCTTGATTTCAAGAAATTTCTCTTATAAGCAACGAGGGTACGAATACTTATGGGACTGACTGTAACGTGGTACTACGCTGCTATCGTGGTACAGCAATTGCGAAGCGCGCTACCTGCAAATTAGAATTCACTCGATGCATTAAATCCATTAAAATTTTCTGAAACAATACATTAGTAATACAATCCAGTGTTAAATAAAAATTAAGAGGACTTTAAATAAATTTTCGATAACAACTTACCCAATAACAACTTAACCAATGTACATTTTTTAGTTTTATATCATATTTTCCACTGCCAGTCACCGCCGACTGACGCGGCACTCGACGCGTTAAATTTGATTTAGACTCGAAATAAATTAATAATATTCATATTTAGTCGATCATGCATGAAATCTTTGTCACGAGTCTGACATGTTATTATAGTGCAAGGGGTTAAGTTTATAATACGTGTACGCGAAGATACCTAAATCCATTGGCCCGTAAAATTATTGGACCGTGATAGAGCATTGTTATTAAAGAGATACAATAGGCACGGTTCTTTTTAGAAGAAGATTCTCCTGGAGCCGTTGAGAAAAATGCGCAACAATCGGATCCTCGGTCGAATAAATTTTTGTTAAGACGTCAAGCTCCTGAGACTAGTAGGAGTGGGGTATTTTAATGCTCGCGAGGTCCGAGGGCTAGTTTTATTTTGTAATTCCCCCGAGCCCCCCCCCCCTCCCCCGGTTGACATGGTTCCATACAAGCGAATGAAGATATGTATGTACCGGAAAACTAAAATGTCACCGCGGCGGCAAAACTATGGGGGTCCTATGCGTTACAGCGAAATTACTCCACGCATTTGACAAATGTGTAGAAAATACGCTGGGCCAAGGATTTTTCTATTTAGAATCGCGTGAAAATTTTATGCGTCCAGGTGTAATACGAATGACGATATTTATGGTTAGAGTGCGGATTCGATGCATTTATGGCACGGAAGAGTATGTATAATGCGAAGTCGTGCAAAGATTAATGTAAAAATAAGAATGTTGATGTGACACTATAGCTTTGTTAAAATTATTTAAAGAAGAAAAATGCTTGCGCTTGTGTCACACGCCTTGCAATTGATGCAGGCGGTTTTTATTTTATATAAATTTTATGTTTATATAACATTTACATAAATATTAATTATATAATATATATTATATATAATATTATATATATATACAAATTAAGGTTGTATATATTATATAATATATAAATTGAAAATTGTATAATATATATATTAAGATTATTATAAGATATACTATATAATTTTTAATATATATTGTATATTAAGGTATGTACTCAATGTATACTAAGTATATACTTAGTGTAATAGTGACCAAATAAGCTGTCTTTTAAAAACATCAATACTGTAATTAAACACGATTAATTATAACGTGTGGTAACATAGCTATATTTAATGATAATATTTATTTATAGTATAGTATACTGTACTGTATATACTGTACTAGTTACTTATAGTATACTATAATACTTTTATACTATACTATGTACTTATACTTATACTATACTACTTATTTATAGTAATAATATTTATTTATTTTCAGCCTCTCGGTATATAGTATAGTATAGCATAGCATAGAATAGCATAGTATAGTGTAGCGTAGCGTATTATAGTATAGTATAGTATAGCGTGGTATAGTATCGTATAGTACAGCGTGGTATAGTATAGTATAGCATAGTATAACATGGTATAGCATAGTATAGTATAGCATAGTATAACATGGTATAGCGTAGTATAGTATAGCATGGTATAGCATAGTATAGTATAGCATGGTATAGTATAGTATAATTAATAAAAGCATCCGAAAATCCCGAATAATTGTATAATAATAAATCTGAAATCCGTCATTTTGACAGCTTTATTTCACTCTTCCACCAATATATGCCTAAAAATATGAACATTCAGTAATTGTTAGACAGACAAATTCCTCGCCTACACAACTATAGTTTAAGCTAGACGCCATATATACAGGGTGTCCTAAAAGTCACTCGTAATCGAGAAATAAGAGATTTCTAAAGTCACTACATACATTACATACATAAATAAATTATGAAAAAAATATGACGCGTCAATGTCGAGCCGCATGTTTAAGAATATCCTCTCATTTTTAAATTAATAATCCACGTAGTAAAAAAAAAAAGGAAAACTTGAAGAGACTAGATAGATTTCTTACAGACGTGGAAATTGTACTCTTGCCATACTCTTATTATAGTAACAACGTGTTATCACCATGGTAGCTTCAAGATTTGTTCCGATTTTTCACTTCGGTACACGCCTTAGTTATCTGGTCGTTAAATATGACACGCATACACTTCACTCTATAATTTCACTGGAAAATCATACACACTTCGTACTGGTTCTCTTTCTCGAAAGAAAAAATCTGATCTAGTATGGTAATGGAGCCGGTTACGGTTACTTTATCCTTTTATTTTCTTTAGTTTTTAGCGAGGAGATTAGATGTGTCATTCGATACACGTAAAGTTAATCGTGACCGAAGACAAATAAAAGGCGCTGCAACTGGTTTCCGCACGGTAACCGGCTCTAGTATTCTAATAGCATTCGAGAAATTCAAGGAATCTTAAGACCAAACATATCAAGAAGATATAGCTGATATATAGCTGAACCTAATAAACATTGAACGTCTTAAAGACGACCAAGTTACGTCCATTTTAAGTGGGCACGTCTCGTGTCCTCGAATGGACGAATTTTACCCTTTTGCAATCGAAGCCATTTTTTCACAAATATAAAAATAAAATAAATATAAAAACAAATACAAAAATTGGATAAATGTAAAAAGAAAAATGAAAATTAGATAAATATAAGAATTGCGGACATAGTAATAAGAGGAAGGGCGACTTCTGAATTGTGCTGATGAGAAAACCGTACGAAATGATTCCGGTAGCTAATATTATATCTTCTCCGGTGAATCATTGTTCGCGATGGTAGCGTCGCGATAGGGACCGAGTGGTGGTCTCGATAGGGACTAAGTGGGCCAGTCGTCGATAAACGAGCCTGTTTTCAACAAATTCGTGGGTGGAACTCGGTGGTCGCGTGCGATGAGGCCGGCCAGTGTTCCGTGTCCTATTATAGAACAGCGATTACATCGTTTCCGATGCTTGTTAATCGCGGCAGCCACCTCGTTTTCTTATTTCGTTATGCAATTCGTTCGGCAAATTACACCCGTAAAATTCACCAATTAATCCGGAGAGCAACGCGTCGTTATGGAATTCTGCAAAAACGTGTACGCGATGAATCATCCAGATCTGCTACCGTAAACTACTTAAACTAATTATAAACCGTTTCATTGTAGCGGAACGTTGTTAACGCCTTGACTGCTCACTTCATTTAATCGAATTACAATTGGAAAGTTAACACTTTACCGACCGGTACACTATGAATCGGCTTTTCACTGTGAACGATAATCTGTGATTCGGTTGCCATAGTAACTAATAATAATTAAATTACATTAATTATAATTACAATATTATATATCTAGTTTAGGATAATTAAAATGAATTATACTCAAATAAAACGTTTTAAACGCGTTCATTTTGGAGCGTAAGGCATTCAGACCTAAAATGTACGTAAAAGAGACGTGCGTTCTAAATAGCTCACGGAAGTTTAAAAACTTTGAGATGTCATTAAAACGTCTGTTATGGGACGTCTTTAACACATTTTAACAACATCCCAATTTGGTCGTTCTTTTAACGTCTGAATAAGACGTCTTAAGGACGTCTCAAAGACGTCTATTATAGTTCGTAACACGTCCAAACCTAAAATGGCCATAAAACGGACGTCTTCAAGATATCCAGTGCATATTAGTTAATAATTACAGGGACAGTTTTCGAACGTTTCGATGTCTGCCATTCACGGAATATTTATCGCATGTGTTGAATTCGATGAGGGAATTAAATGAATATCATTGAAATCACTGTACTTTAATGAATATAGTTATTAATTTTGTAACTCGCATGCCTTGGCAAGAAACCTGCAGTTACCACTCGGGTGACCGGTTTCAGATTTTTCATTTCGTAATCGGTGCGCGTGTTACAAGAAAAATCCCGCAGAATGTTAAAAAGTTTTATCATGTAATTTTTTAAACGCTGTGTAGTATGCTATTTACTTTTAGTGTTAATAGGTACTTTACTATTTGAAAATTTGTACACGGCTGACAGTGGTTCGCAGGAACTTCTTGGCAACTTTAATATTTTAATGAAAAGCAAACTCGCCGCGATATTGTTCAGGTTTTGTCTGAAACATTGATTTCATGTAACAAATGCTTTTTAATTGCTTTGGGGTGGTGTAGTTAAGTAACTAATTGCATAGTAATAATGATTTAATAATGTAACAGTTAATTCAACAGGCAAAATTAATATACAGTTTTTACTTTTTACATGACAATGTTTATGCTTTAGGAACTTAAAATACTGTAATATATATACCATAATATACTATAATATTCTGTAATATATATATACCATAATATACTATAATATACTGTAATATATATACCATAATATACTATAATATACTGTAATATATATATACCATAATATACTATAATATACTGTAATATATATACCATAATATACTATAGTATACAATATTATAATATTCTATAATATATAATACTATATTATTCTACAATAATATGAGTATTATGTATATTATATTATATATTATGCATATTATATTATGTATTATGTATATTATATTACATATTATGTATATTATATTCTACGTTATATTGTATGTCATAGGCTCAGATAAAAAAGTTAAAAAACAAGAGTTCTTTTCTCTGTTAAAGTAATAACAATGTAAGAAAAAGTATTTTAGTAATTGTTTAGTATAATAATCCCTCTATCATCTAAAAAAAATTCGAGTCATTCAAAACAATTTATAAAACTTGTCGCGTCTTGAAAGGTGTGCAAATAAATTTTTTTACCCACTCCATATTATTACATATTTATGTTATTATCACTATTTATATATTACTGCATGTCCACGGTTTTTCTATATCTCGCACTTCCTCATACGTTTCCCACGTTTTGACATCGAATTTAGAGATATCATGTATAATAAAAAACGTATACTTTATTGTTTATGGCTCGATGGTTCAAGCAATAAAACTGCCATACTTTTATGACGGGTATGCGCGACGCAAATACCGATAGAAGCTAGCTATTGGATATGCGAAAGATTTACGTGCAGTTTTGCCGCTAGCATAACTTATAAATTTAGTTTATTCTCGATATTGGCAAATACCAGGCTGGTTTCATTTAAACGTCGGCATCACTCGTTTTTCACTCAAATTGACACCATTACGTTGTGCTTTTTCATTTCTTTGATGTTTATATAATTTATATAGGGTTTTCCAATAGGGACGGGTCGATGTTGACAGTCTGTAGCAGCCATGTTGTTTTGAATGCGTCGATTAAATCTGTTGTTTACAATTCAGTCGGTTATGCCAAATCACCATGGCAAGTTACACGATTGAGAAGCACGCCCAAATGATCAAATTGTATTATCAAAATGAGCGTTCGTTAGTGAAAACGTTGCGCCCATTTTATGGTAGACGCGGTGCCCCTTCAAAGTCGACCCTCCAACGTTTGGTGGGCAAATTCTAGACAACCGATTCGGTAAATGATCAGCCAACGCTCGTACGTCGACGGAAAGCCAGATCGGCCGAGAACATCGCCGCTGTCCGTGAAAGTGTGCAGGAGAACCCGAGGCCGTGAATTCCTCGCCGTGCACAACAACTTGGTCTTTCGCAGTCTCCAACTTGGCGAATTTTGCGTCTGGACTTGGGCCTACACCTGCACAAGATCCACCCGACCCAGGAGCTCAAAGTTAATGACTACAGACAGCGCCGTTTGTTCGCTGACTGGAATTGACCACCAAGATCGTGCGATTTGACCCCTCTAGACTTCTTCTTCTGGGATTTTCTGAAGTCGCAGGTCTATACCAGTAAGCCACGCTCGACCGACGGTCTCAAAGTCAACATAGCCCAAGCCATCGCTGAAATTCAGCCGCCGGAGCTATGCGGCAAAGTCATTGATAATTGAACCTCTAGCACACGTGCCACCGTGCAAAGTGGCTGGGGACATTTGAACGATGTCATATTCCATATATAATGGCATACACGGGCCTTTCAAATTAAAAGAAAAATCATTAATGCCTCATACGCAGCCCATTTTATTCCATTTCAAAATCGGCCCGCCCTTACTGGAAAACCCTATATACATAATTCGTTGTTTATTCATATGCACAGCGAAAAGTTGAAAATTCTAGGTTTTATACAGCAATACGCGCTTGTAGTGTTCGCTTATACAGTGCTACCATTATTTTGCACTTTTTAATTGTTTCGATTTTTATATAATATATACTTTGTTGTTTATTAATATGCCTGGCGAAAAGTTGAAAATTCCAACATTTATATCGCAAGATGCACTTGTAATATTCGCGTAGAACGTGCTACCATATTTTGCGCTTTTCAATTGTTCAGTTTTCTTATATGATTTATATATTTCTTTGTTTATTAATATGCCCGGCGAAAAGTTGAAAATTGCAGTCTTTATGTAGCAACACGTACTCGTAGTGTTCGCGCAGAACGTGCTACCATTACTTTACGTTTTTCAATTCTTTCGTTGTTTATATTATTTATATACTTTGTTGTTTATTAATATGCACGGCGAAAAATTGAAAATCCCAACATTTATATGTATAGCAATACGTGCTTGTAGTGTTCGCATAGACAGTGACGTCATTATTTTGCGCTTTTCAATTCTTTCATTGTTTATATTATTTATATACTTAATTGTTTATTAATATTTCCGGTGAAAAGTTGAAAATTCCAGCCTTATATTGTTCACGTAGAACGTGCTACCATTATTTTACGTTTTTCAATTGTTTCAATTTTTATATAATTTATAATATTTAATTGTTTATCCATATACCCGGCGAAAAATCGAAAATTCGAATCTTTATATAGCAATACGTACTCGTAGCGTTCGCGTAGAACGTGCTACCGATGAGAGAAACTCGCAAAAATGGTTTCACTCTGGATCCGACCCTTGCGTCAATTTGACACAGTTTTCGCTTTCACGGATACGCGTGTGAAGAATCAGCTGTAAGAAAGCGAGTCCATTCACCTGGTTTACGCAACATTTCGAAAATCCGCAGGGAATGCCTTCGATAATTTCAGACGTGTCTAATATACGCCGCGGGTTCGATCGCTGAAATATATCCGCCATATTTGGCAAAATGGCGGCGCGAAAAATCCTGTAACTTAACACTTGTTCTTCCGGTAATTTTTTAATTATTAATTATTTAATTATTGCAAATGCAAAATGCATTTGTGAATGCGTTGTGAAACGCAAAATGCGGCATTTTTTCACGATGTTTGTAGAAATGATATGCTCTGTATAAAAACAACGCAACTTGTTAAATATCGTATATATTTTTCAGTGAACTTTTGATAAATGATGTAAAACAAATTTGCCTTTAGATATAAATTTTTCATTTTTCGTTTTGCTTTCTCAAGTTGACAATTAAGTCCGAAAAAAATTTGAAATGAATTACTGAAAACACAAAGTTATTGTTCTCTTTTTTATTAGACGAAGTAAATTATTCTCGAATCTTTAATTTTATAAATAATTAATATTTCTTCAGCGAATTGGTTAAAAACATGTTCCAGTATGAAGAAGAATGTTGCAAAAGTCGCATGCATAATTACTTTTCTTGTTATAGACTTTGCGAATTTTGCAATATTTCAAAGAATATATTGTTTTTTCTGCAATCACTATTTTAACGCGTTTATGTTTACGTAAATCATAATTTAGCCTGCCAGATGGATCGAATTTTGGTGTACACTTTGTTGGTTAAATTAAGAATGATACAACTTAAAAAAATATCCGAATAGCCAAGCGCATAAAATTTTAATCAAATTCTTCTGTAAGCAATATCGAATACTACGCTGTTACTTTATTTATTATATTTGCACCGTTATGCGACGCAACCGAAGCTGAAATCGATTCTTTATCGTAATGATCTCTGTTTGGTAAAAATTAGAATCTAATTTATTTACAATTCAAAGAACGAGAATTAATTATTCTCTGCAATATAAAAATTACGAATTTTCGGCCATTGGCGATTGTTTGCGAAACGACGAATCTTTATCACGCGGACGATTATGTGTTAAGTTCTCAATAAAGAGGGCAAGGGACCGTTAGTTTACGCTTTACGATATTGCGTTAGGCGACCTAGACACAGCCAGTCCAATGGGGATCCGACTTTAACGCGGAGATCTAATTATTACGCTGGCGCCTACTAGACGCTGTGATCTTCGAAATACTGTCTCCGATTAATCCTTTCTACTCTATATATTGCTCTATATGTTCTTTCAAGATGGAGATCAAAATAAATACAGTTCGCTTTTTCTCGTATATATTGCGTTAAAATTATTAGGGTTCAATTAGAAGTATGCTTGACATAAAAGGTTGCATTCCATTGTGTTTTTAGACTGCGCCGATTATGTCACAGACGGACTATAATTATGAGATAGCGCGGTCAAATTGAACTCTTTGTAGTCGAAGTCATTTTAATTGTAAGTGTAAAACAATTTTTCCGACTTATAACATTTTCATTTCATGTGGTAATTTTCATTTTATGCGACATAATCTTGACAAGATGCACTTTAGGTGCAAAGTCTTACTTTAACCCTTTGCACTCGAAGCCATTTTAGTAATAAATCTATAATAATTCTCCTGACTTATAATATTTCGATTTTATATAATAAAGTTCACTTTGTGCAGACCAAATTGATTCTTGCGACTCATACCAATAGTTTCACTTCTAATAATTTATCAAATCAAAATTTTCTTAGGATAAATATTATTTTGGAACTTGATGGAACATTTTAACCGTAAATATAGAACAATTTTTCTGACTTGTAATATTTTCATTTTATGTAACAAGGTGCGCTTTATGCATAATTCCGAAGACTTTCGTATAAAGTTTATTTATACCAAATTATATATAATATTATATATATAATATTATACTATATATAACATGATTAGAATTTTTAATTTAAATTCAAGTTAAATCAACGCATAAAATGGTGAGTCGCGAACGCGATCGTCACGGCCTCGTGCGCAGGTGATTATCTATTAAATAAACTGTATGTAATGATTTTGTAAACGTCTTTAATATCAGTTGCGATGGCCACTCGCGCGAGAGGCTGTCGTCAAGTTGCGCAGGACAGGTCGATAAACTTAGCGATTGACAGGGACTTTATTGACTTTCCTATCAGCCGGCGGACAGGTCGTGGAGCTGCTATTCTATACCTCGCGAAAGTATTCTTCGGTAGCTGACAATTCGTCGAATGCTCGACGACTTTATATATACATATACACTATATACGCGAGTCGCGAATGGATGTGGCTGAAGAGTGTTGACACGTCGCGGATTTTTCTTAATTCCAGCCGCTGCGCGCAGGGTTTCGAGCAGTCGAGAGGAGGCGTTCGCGCGCGGCTTCGCGGTTATAGAGACGTTAACTCCGAGTTATTAATATTTCCTTTCTTCGCGCTCGCGCGCGGAAATTTATTTCTTCGGAGAGGAAATTATGGGCGACGGTGAACGCACCTGCGCCGACTCTACTGCGTTCTCTTCTCTCGCTTCGTTGGCCTTTGTTCCTCTGTAGACAATCGTGGCGGAAGATTTGGAATAACGTAGCAGGTCGAAACGTGGAATTCGTCGGTGATATTCCATGCTTTTGCATCGTGTTCTGTGCGAACAATTTTTAATATATATCCCAGTCATAATTTAATTTAATTAATTCATTGCAGTGCTGTTCACAAAATGCCATTTTTTTTTACATTATCCGTAGAAATATCATCTATATAAAAATAACATAACTTGGTAAAAATCATGTATCTTTCAGTGAACTTTTGGCGAACGGTATAAAACAAACTTGTCGTTATATATAAATTCTTAATTTTTTCTTTTGCATTCCGTGTTATGAAACCGATTACATATTAATAGTGACTCAATGTATGTTGTATTTATAAGATATTTATTTTATTTTTAAATTGAACGTTAGTTAATGTAAGACATAATGTCTTTGCATATAGTAATCGGAACTTTATATTTCTATTACGGAAATTTTGTAACTCGTGTATAATAAGCAAACTATAATAATAATAATAACAATAAGCATGTATAATAATCACATAAGGTTATCGAAATTATATACACAATTATGAGTTTTTCACGATTACATCGTGTAACAATTTAATTCAATTACTTTATAAATGGACACGGTCTTAATTTATATAGTAAATAATAATATAGTACTATTCTTGCCCTATATTAATTATTTAAGCGCTTGAATTTAATTGTCCTGTGCAGTTCTTATAGTGTTATAGTATTGGACTTAATACTATACAGTATCAGACATAGTATTAGATTTAACCCTTTGCGCTCGAAGCCATTTTAATTGTAAATTTGAAATACTTTTTCTGGTGTACGGTATTTCCATTTTAAGTAACAAAGTGCATTTTATATATATACCAAATTAACTCTTGTGATTCATACCAAAACTTTAATTTTTAACAATTTATCCAAAATTAAACTTTGTTGCTATAACAATTATTTTAGTAGGTGATAGAACAATTTTAGTGGTGCCTCAGAGTCACCACTCGAGTGTAAAGGGTTCATTAATTATTTAATTATAGACTTAATTATAGACTAGTATTAGACTTAATTATTGACACCGTATTATTAACATAGTATTAGATTTAATTATTCACACAGTATTATTAACATAGTATTAGATTTAAATATTGACATAGTATTATTAACATAGTACTATTAATGCAGTATTAGATTTAATACTACAACACTTAATTCAACAGCCAAAACTAAGAAACAGTTTCAGCTTTTTATTGTTATCTATAGAAATAACATATACATATATATTTCAGTATACTATTCATTACTATACTGTTTTTATCAACAAACATATAGTTTCTTTATTTTTATTCTGCTCGGATTGATATTAAGAATTAATTTTACAAAGTTCAATTAAAATTAAAAGTTTAATTAGAATTAAAAGTTCAATTAGAATTGAAAGATTAAGTAGAATTAAAAGTTCAATTAGAATTGAAAGTTTAATTAGAATTGAAAGTTCAATTAGAATTCAAAGTTCAATTAGAATTCAAAGTTCAATTAGAATTGAAAGTTTAAGTAGAATTAAAAGTTCAATTAGAATTGAAAGTGTAGGTAGAATTCAAAGTTCAATTATAAAATTGAAAGTTTAATTAGAATTAAAAGTTCAATTAAAATTGAAAGTTTAATTAGAATTAAAAGTTCAATTATAATTGAAAGTTTAAGTAGAATTGAAAGTTTAATTAGAATTCAAAGTTCAATTAGAATTGAAAGTTTAAGTAGAATTAAAAGCTCAATTATAATTGAAAGTTTAATTAGAATTCAAAGTTCGATTAAAATTTAAAGTTATTTAAAATTTAAAGTTAATTAAAAATCACAGCGCTCCTGTTAAATTTTCAGATTATTGCGATAATCAATGCGAAAAAGTAGGTATAATAATGTTTTTTTTAATGATCGATATAGTCGAAGAAGGAGCCGCGCGGAACTTTGGTTTATTTCCCTTGGGTATCGGGAATCGTAAAGTCTCTTCTCAGTAGTCGAGCTTAAGCGATCGGTATTATCTTCTATAAATCGGGTGTAATACTATTAGCTATAGTATCGACTCTAATTCATTTTCTTTTTCTATGAAAAATTATGTAACATCAAACATTGTCGACGAATCGTTAGGCAAAAGCTTTATTTAATATTTTGCGACAATATGCGAAATTATTACAATATGGTAATTCTCGGGTTACTTACTTTTAAGTATTTGTATTTAGAATAGAGAGAATGTATTACTTTTTTTAATAAGAATAGAGAAAATCGTATGAAAATGATGAAACTAAATCTATCTCAGAGTTCAATAGACCTATCGGAAAATACTATTCTATGGTTTCTAACGAGCATAGCAACTCTTTCATTGTGTATATTACATCCGAACGAAGCTAGAGGAAAAAATATAAAAATGAGCTAATCTCCCTCGGTAAAACTGATAGGACTCATATCTTCCATTATTGTGTTCTCTGTCAGTTGTTTCGCAGCATTGACTACATGCGATCGTGTTAATCTGTCACTTATCTATAGTGTTGGTGCAGTTCATTGTTAAAACAGCGCAAATTGGTTCACGGAAACAATTGAACATAAGTGACATCGATCAAATCTTATTACTGCGGTCAGAGAATTGTACCATCACGAAAATTGCGAAGTTATTAAATCAGAGCCGTAATGTCATTTACAATCTTTTAAAAAATCCGAAATTCTACAGAAAAAAGAAGACACAGGGGAGACCTCGTGCAACAACAGAACGTCACTGACGGGCTATACTACGCGTTGGTTCAAATTATAAAGAAACCGCGAGACAAATCGCTGAGGAAGCGGGAGTTCTAGTTAACGTTCGGACTGTACGACGTATTCTACAACAAAGTGGTCGTATTAAACGCAAAAAATTGAAAAGAAGACCTCCTTTAAGTGAGCAACATAAGGAAGCCCGCTTAAAATTTGCTCGAGATCATGTTCTGTGGAAAGGAAAGTGGAGGTCTGTGATTTTTAGCGATGAAAAGAAGTTTAATTTGGATATTCAATATTCAATATTCACTATTCAATATTTAATATTCAATAGTCAAAATTAAATATTCAATATTTAATATACAATATTCAATATTTACTGTTCAATATTTAATATACAATATTCAATATTTAATGTACAATATTCAATATTCATTATACAATATTCACCATTCAATATTTAGTATTCAATATTCACTGCACAATATTCAATATTCAATATTCAATGTTCAATATTCAATGTTCAATGTTCAAT
>NC_135772.1:140802-161181 GCF_028453695.1 Augochlora pura
ATATAGTTTATTAGTTATCTATTTATTAGTCTGCATAATTATAGTACAATCTAGTAAATAATCTAGTAAAGTGTGTATAAACAAGTATCTTACTTCTTTTGTTATATTTTCGTCGCACTAGAAAATTGCGCCTTTTGTTTAATTATAGTAAGAACTAGCAGAATAATTATTAATAAAATTATCAGGACACCAATTGGCGCTCTCAGTGTTACAAACGCAAAATTTCTAAGCGCCTGTAGCCAAGGGGTTAAATTTGGTTTATCGCATCTCGAAATAACATTTCTACTAACAATTTTTATATTAATATAATATTTTATTTTAATTGTTAACATTGAAACTGTTGGTACGAGTTATAAGAATTAATTACGTGTGCATAAAAATTCACTTTGCCACGTAAAATAGAAAAACTTGAAGTCAGAATAATTATCTTAAATTTACAGTTAAGGTTATGTCAAGGGTTAAGGGTTCACAGATTTGTATTTATTCAAAAGTAATCTTTCAATTAATTTGATAAAGTTTAACAGTGTTGGTGCTGTTCCAAGTTCCAAGCGGTGGTTACGTAACTTTGTTCTACGAGGTAATGTAACTTTAAACTGCACATACAAAATGCATCGAGATAGTCAATGCGATAAGGTATATATAGGTGCAATGTCCGACCAATGCTTGCGTATTCTACTGAACTCGCGCGCTGCCGATATGTATAATACATTATACGCTCGTGATACTGGCTCATCCGTGGCATACCGTCATAGTGATTTATTCGAAGAAATAAACAATCAGTTATAAAACAAGCAGTAACAAAATATCAAGCAATGCAAGTGTTCGTGTGTTTTTTTATGAAATCACAAAGATTAGAAATAACGAAAATAATAGAACATAAAATTCAATAAGAGAACATAATTACTATATTATATTGTACAATATTATAATATATTATTTATACATTGTACATTGTATGTTGTGTATTGTCTATTGTTTACGGTATATTATATATTGTGTATTGTATATTGTATATCGCATATTGTCTATCCTATATTGTGTATTGTCAATTGTCTATGGTGTATTGTCTAATGTCTATTGCATATTGTATATTATATATTGTGCATTGTATATTTCACACAATATGCAATCCAAATATATTATTTTTGTCGCCATTTATTTCGATTAATCTATTATTATTATAAAAAAGAAAAAATAAACGTGAAATATTGAGAAGGACTACTATAATCATATAATCGTTTAAAGAGTTATTCTACTGTGAACAACGATTTCATAGCATTTTGGAAATCTGAGGAAATACGGAAAAATATTTAGATATTTTGGAAATCTGAGAAAATACGGAAAAATATATAAATATTTTGGAGATCTGAGAAAATACGGAAAAATATATAAATATTTTGGAAAGCAGAGAAAATACGGAAAAATATGTAAATATTTTGGTGAACGCTATGGAGAAAATTGGAAGTGTCGTAGAAGAAAAAAGTTGGATTTTTCAACATGACGATGCAGCCATAGACGCGGCAAGGGTAGTGCAAGAGTGGTTTCGCAACAAGATTATCGAAGTCCTGTCGTGGCCAGCGATCTCATCTGACTTGAACATCCTGGAAACTGTCTGGGGATGGCTCTCTAGGCAAATACGTGCTGTTGGAAAACAATATAAAATATAAAAATCGTTCCGATCTTATTAGCACAATCGAGATACTCCGAGTATTCGTATTTCCAGTATTTACATGTAAACTTGTAGAACTGGCTTCCTCCTCGCATTTTAAAAATTATCAAAAAGCAATGACA
This sequence comes from Augochlora pura, assembly GCF_028453695.1. Taxonomy (NCBI): domain Eukaryota; kingdom Metazoa; phylum Arthropoda; class Insecta; order Hymenoptera; family Halictidae; genus Augochlora; species Augochlora pura. Next base: position 142,594 of record NC_135772.1, read on the forward strand.
AATACACTGGATATTAAACGATTGAAATTTCAATGTAACCGTGTATTTTCGCATAATTTTTAAAGCGAAGCTATACACGTGACGTGAACAACGAGATACCATTTTCTTAAATTTTGTTTATACTTTTATAGCGTATCAATATTTGTTAATTTTCATCTCTTAGCCTCTGATGTTTTTTTACGTATTAATGATAATATAAAAAGAAAACACTTTTTCTTCATTTAAAATTTTTTATTTATATTGTTTTAGTATTTAAAAATTGACAAAAACTAAGGCAATATAAATGAAAAATTTAACGTGAAAAGAAAGTTTCCTTTTTACATTACCTTTTAGTATGACGAAATAAAGTATGAAAGTGACATTTGAAATAATATTATTTCAAAAATGATTACAGCAATAGAAATAATTAATATCAAGTAAAACAACATGTTATCTGAAACGATAATCTAAATAATTTAATTTCAAATACGCCATAAAGATTTACAGAAAATATATTTCGAAATAATAATACAAATTATATTATGTTCTATTATGTTATACAATATCAAATTAATGATTAACAAAATATCAAATATGCCATAAAGATATACAGAAAATCTATTTTGAAATAATAATACAAATTTTATTATGTTATACAATATCATATTATATTATTATATTATTTATATATTGTACATTATACATTGTATACTGTATAGTACATATTGTATAATGTATATTGTATATTGTATATCGTATGTTGCATATTGTCAAATGAATATGGTACATTAAGTTTCAAATATGCCAAAGACAGACGACGGAATTTGTTAACCCATTAAGACGAATGCGATCCGAAGAAAGTACATCTCGAAATCGTGGAGCAGGGCTTCCCCGCGAGCTCTGTTCTTCGCTGGCCGATATTCGTCGGTCTTTAATTAGCCGCGCGGAGTCATAGCCGGTCGAGAAGGTAAGTCTTTCGCCTCGTGCACCGTATTTAGACGGCCGATTAATTATTCACTCGAACCATAGACGGCAGTCACCTGTTTCGAGCGGCCGTACACGCGCCTTTACGTCTTACTTCGGACTCGGCTGCTCTAAATCTACGGTAGAGCGCGCGCGTACGACACGTATATATTGACACCGTGCCAGGAGACACCATTCGAAAAACGCGGAGGAAAACTTTCTACCATTTTCAAGGTTAACCCCCTTTGCAATTGTAATAACGAGCCAGGCGAACTGTTTCGCGCATCATTCGATAAATATGGATGGACAATTATTTATATTAACCCTTTGTACTCGTAGCCATTTTAATAGCAAATCTGTAAATCTGTAAATCCGTAGCAAATCTGAAATCATTTTTCTGGCTTCTAGTATTTCTATTTTATATAACAAAATTCATTCTATGCATTGAAACTAGTCACTCGTATAACAGTTATACTTTCAATAATTCTTTCAATCTAAGCTTTAACGGTATTTATTGAATACCGTCTTGGATAAGTTCTCGCTGTTTCCCAAAAGATAGCATTAGTGCATGGAATTTCTAATGGTGACTCATCGGCAAGAAAGTACTGTATCTTACCTTAAATTTCAGTGTACAATTGTTCACTATAGTGTCAACCACGTGTTTGTTTATTGGTTCCGAAGATGTCTACTTTTGTGCCGGATAAAGTGGTTTCGCGGGGAATTTTATTGCACTACTTTGTTCAAAAGAAATCTGCATCCGAAGCACACAGAATTCTTGTTGAGACTTACGGCGACGATGCTCTGTCGAATACGACACGCATAGACTGGTTTCGACGCTTTAAAAATAATGATTTTGAACTCGAGGATAAGGAACGTTCTGGCGCACCGACAAAATTTAAAGACGAAGAATTAGAGGAATTGTTTGATGAAGATCCATGTCAGACGCTGGCAGAGTTTGGAAAAATATTGCAAGCAGGTGCGTCAACGGTTTCAAAACGTTTCAAAGGGTTAGGAATGATGCAGAAGCGGGGACATTGGGTGCCGTATGAATTGAAGCCGAGAGACGTTGAACGGCGTTTTCCGATGTCTGAACTACTGCTTCGACGGCAGAAAAGAAAAGGTTTTTTGCACCGTATCGCCACTGGCGATGAAAAGTGGATTCATTAGGATCAACCAAAGCGTAAAAAGTCATGGGGTAAGCCCGCGGCCATGCATCAACATCGTCTGCAAAACCAAATATCCATGATTTGAAGCTTCTTCTCTGCATTTGGTGGGATCAGAAGGGTGTAATTTATTGTGAGCTGCTCAAACCAAATGAAACTATTACAGGAAATCGCTATCGACTTCAATTGATGCGTTTGAATCGAGCCCTAAAAGAAAAACGACCGCTATACGAGCAGAGACGTGACAAAGTCATTTTGTTACGCGACAACGCTCGGCCAGATGTTGCAAAACCAGTGAAAACCTTCCTGGAAATGCTTAAATGGAAAGTTCTACCCCACCCGCTGTATTCACCAGACATAGCTCCTTCCGATCATCACCTATTCCGATCGGTTTCTCATGGTCTGGCTGAGCAGTGCTTCCATTCTTACGATGAAACTCAAAAATGGATCGATTCGTGGATTGCCTCAAAAGACGAATTGTTTTTCCGATGCGAAATTCTTGTTTTAGCTGTATCTATAAAAAATTATTTGGAAATTCTAATACATTGCGTAGAACATTCATAATCAACTTTACTGTTGCGAGCTAGTTAGAATGGCCTTCACCTACGAATTAAACGACGCGATCGGCAAAGAGATCGATCTCCACGCTTCATCGAATCCCTGCAACCGACTCTGTCACTGACCCTGAATCATTCATTCGAATAATCCATTCTAATAAAGAATTATTCGAATGAAAAATAATGAATTTTTCGAATGAAAAATAATGAATTTTTCGAATGAAAAATAATGAATTTTTCGAATAAATAATTATGAATTATTCGAATAAAAAAATGCTGAATTATTCGAACAAAGAATAATGAATTATTCGAACATAAAATAGTGAATTATTCGAACAAAGAATTATGAATTATTCGAACAAAGAATTATGAATTACTCGAACAAAGAATTATGAATTACTCGAACGTAGAATTATGAATTATTCGAACAAAGAATAGGGAATTATTCGAACGTAGACTAATGAATTATTCGAACATTTCATTCCAAAAGTAGTCCGAATAATTGTTGTTCAAATAAAACATTCGACTATAAAAACTATTCATTCCAAAAATTACATTACAATAAAATTGTACTAAAAACAATTGAAATAATGCTTAATCTTGTATAACACACGTTGCAAGTCATCGAATTATTAAAAAATAAAAAATTCACTGAACTTTCAAAGCCCCAAAAAAATCATTCATTTTGTATTTATCAAATTGTTTGTTCAACTTTGAGCCGAACCTAGAGGATCGAAGAAGGATAATGCATTATAAAAAGAAGAATGCTTTAACGATTTAAAAAAACAGAAACACGCCGCGATGAGAAAACGACGAAATAAAGAAAAAGATTCGCGACGACGCACGGAGAGAAATAAATTACGAAACGGCAGATTTTTTTTGCGGAATTCTGTAACGGTAGGCCGGCACTTGAGCGCGCAGGAGAACCGCGCGCTCGTACACAATGGCCGCGTAATGTGCACTTGTAACCAGGCAATGACTTGCAAAACGGGTTTCACCGAGCAACGCTTCGAAGATTAATTTCATGAACAAAAATCGTGATAGCCGATGGTAATTCGATGTCATCACGGTGTGTGCCCGGTCGAACAGCCTCCACCGCGTGATTACGGTATTAATCTTAGCGTTCTACGTCGGGCATGTAATAATACGACAACGTTATGTAATACGCTGAAATATTAATTCAATTATTTTGTGAGATAACAGGTGTGTAACACGTTTCGGGTCACTAGTATTTTTATACTGACGGTATTTCAAGAGACAATTAGATACGTTTTATTGATAAAATAATTACGCTTTTAAACATTAAACGTAATGGTTGACAATTTTTATTGTAATTATTATGATAATGTTAAAGTGAATAGAAGAATAATAATTACAGTTATTATGATAATATAAAAGTATATAGAAGAATATATAAAAATAAGAATATAATTATATAAATATTAAATGGGCCAGTTTTTTAGTGAATAATAAAGTAAGTTTTATTGATAAAACAATTACAATATGTTTTGAAATTTTAAACATAGAAATTCAAAATTTTGGTTCCAATTATTGTAAAAACATAAAAAAGTATATGGAAGAATACATAGAAAAATATGTATAAAGATTGTAATTATATTATTATGAAATTATAATCAATTTTCCTTCTGAATTAATAAATTATTATGATAATATAAAAGTATATAAAAGAACATAGAAAAACTATGTATGAAAATTTTAAATTCATATCACAAATATATAAAAATATAAAACACAAATATAATTGTAAAAATATTAAATTGGTTACTGAGATGATAGGTTATGTACACCGAGCGATATTTAATCATTAAAGAGATCGTCTTATATTCACACAGAAAAATCGAAATCAAATTTAAACAAGACTTCGTCGAGTGCTGAACGAAATATTTACAGAAATAACCGAGACTATAAATAACCAAATATCTCGTAAATAACTGAATATCTTCCAAGATAACATTTCTTATTTCTATCTCGATTTCCTGACCTGCGAGGAATCGCGCGCGACGTACAATTGCATAATTCGTCAATTCGATTCTGTTGCGTGCAATATACAATTATCTGGGGCACAGTGTTGTTCCAACAATATCGGTGAAATGCGATATGGAGAAAGAAAGAGCCGAGATTAAAACCGCACACGCACACGCACACGCACACACCTCGTGTACTTGACCTTCCACGCTACTGACTCGGTTGATACGACCGATAAGATTAAAACCAAAGAAAATGAAAGCTCGCTGCAAACAGATATACCGCGTGCACGCTATAATACACAGGGTGTCCCGTAGCATGTTGCATCAGCATTAGGAATTTTCATGCGTGGAAACAATTCAAAGAAATTCATATAAACGTCTGTACTGTTTCACTTTGTGTTTCAGTTGTTGGCGAGTTTCTTTCTTAACCCGTTAACTGGCAAATTCTTCTTTTTTCATTTTTCATGGAAAAAGTAGTGTATATATGTATAAGAAATTGTGTAATAATATAAATTGTATTCAAGTTATGTTTAATATAAAAATCGAGCTAAAAATATTAAGTATTGAAAATTATCATTTTGGCGAGCTTAATTTAAAGAGGATTTCGAAATTTGTACAATTGTTGAAAAGAAATGGAACACTGTTTGTTATAAACAGTTTTGATCGATATGTTATAAAAAAGTGAATTTTTAGTTGAAGTGAATTTTAAGCATTTATTCTTAAGGCAGCGAATGCTATTTACACAATGAAATAATGATAAAATATTCAGAAACTTAAATTCGACGTGAAGTTAATCAAAAATAGAAATAATATTAATGCCAAAATATATATATATATATTATATGAATAAATATTTGAACAATTTCTCCTTGATAATTTCTATATATAAAAAGAGATAAATTTAGCATTTAAAAAATATAAAATTTAATTTACAAGATCGACTGCATGAATGAATTGATTTTGACTCGATTTTGTTCCCTACTATGTATCTCATACTAAATGAATCACGTGAACGGAAAATATAATACCGCGAAAAATGTTTGACGTTGAAAACAAATCTTTTACGCGCAGCATCCAGAGAAGGAAGAAGCGTCTTCTCTCAACTGAACTACATTGCTGCGCCTCTTGCGAAATGTGCCACTTTGTTCTTCTAAAAATTTCAGCGCTACAATTATACGAAGTAAGAACAATGGCCGTCTTGTAAAGAAAGTATGGGGCCCGTTGCACCCAGAACAAAGGCAACAAAATATTCGCTGAGTAAACACGCTCGACTATTAGGCTGCGAGGAGAAATAAGGAGAAAGACCTCTTAACGCATATATATTTATACGCGCGACGAATTTTGGACATTACGCAAATAATCATTAATAGTTAAAGGTTGAAAATTTGTTATTTGGAAATCACCAATAGCCAAATAACAAAAATTCATCATTTGGGAATCACCAGTAGCCAAATGACTAATTTTCGTCATTTGGAAATCATCAATAGGCAAATGACGAGAAATCATCAATTGGAAATCATCAATAGCCAGACGACGAGAAATAATCAATTGGAAATCGTCAATAGCCAAATGACAATAGCCAAAAATCGTCATTTCACAATCACCAATAGCCAAATGACTAAAAATCGTCATTTTGCAATCACCAATAGCCAAATGGCGAGAAATCATCAATTGGAAATCATCAACAGGCAAATGACGAAAATTCATCAATTGGAAATCATCAATAGCCAAATGACAAGAAGTCATCAATTGGAAATCATCAATAGCCAAATGACAATAGCCAAAAATCGTCATTTCACAATAACTAATAGCCAAATGACGAAAATTCATCATTTCGCAATCATCAATGTCTATGTAACAAAAATTCGTCATTTCGCAAACAATCATCAATAGCGAAATGACGCAAGTTCAGATTTAGAAAATTATTAACAAAGGAATTGTTGATACAAGTCGCAAGAATTAATTTCATAAGCATCAAATGCATTACGTCGCGTAAAATGAAAATAGTATAAACCAGAGAAACGATTTTTGATTAACAATTAATACGGCTTCGAATGCAAACGGTTAATCCTCGTAATAATGTTACAATAATTTAAACCAAATAAATATTCAATAAATGATGCTCTGAAATTTATTTTGATCAAATCATGTTCCTCCGGGCTTACCATGGAATACCCGGGGGAACAAATAATGTTAAAATAATTTAAACCAAATAAATATTGAATAAATAATAAATAAATACTTGAACCAAATAATAATATTAACCACAAAAAGCGAATTCTCAGAGCAGTCCGGTTAATTTACATGTTAGAAATATTGTGCTAATTATTCGAGACGACTGCTCTTTTCCAAGGTTCTGGGGTAAGTGCCGTGCGGTCCAACACCGTCCTCTTACCAAAAAGCAATTGTGCTTTCCCCACTCCGTGGCCAGATCCTCCAAGAACAGAGTTTCATTCTTTGGCAATGCAACGACGGTTGCTTGCCTTCTCTAAACACATTTTCCATAAACAGTCAATGGCTCAACACTCGATAGCTGGGAGACCCACTGCGGTCATCAGCCGTCGCGTCGCATATCGCCAGGACTGTTTAGTCTCGCTTACCCTCCGGGCCACGTGCATCCTTGAACCCTGCCATAAATCCATCGACGACCGACCATCGTTCGGTCGTCTTTATCCCGAATTCTCTTTAAAAAATACGTTGCGCTAACATACACGTGTCCCCCTGCGTTCGGCAGAGTTCGCCGGAGCTCGTTTCCATCCGGTGCCGAAGCATTAAGATTGGAAAACACATGAATAGGAGGACAGTCGTTCCCTTTTCCGACAGAGTTTCAATGGCAGAGTTTCCCAGGTTTTACCGACGGCTATAAATAAAAGTTCATTCCGCGAGTAACACCCACACGCCGATTCTGCTCGAGACCTCATTTAGAAAATATTACCCGCCGGGTTCTCGTATTCTTCCGTAACCCTTCGAGCGCGAGATACTCTCAAAAAGCTCGCTCTCCTACTCGCCGCGAAACTTACAGGCGAAAGGGTAATTTCCACGAGAGCCATGGGAGCTGTAATCGTCGCGGAAACGAGGCCGATTCGAAGCGAAATCCTCCGAGTCCTGCTAAAAATATGTGAACGCTTCGTTTTGGGACCGTGATTAACATTATATTCTTAGAGGATATAATAATATAATATAATATAGAATATAACAAGTTCGTTTATATTAGACAACTATAGAGATTGTACTACAACTATGCAGACTAATAACTGTTAATAAATAAGATAACTGATAAACTATATAGACTATACTAGATATTAATATATAATATAAATCATGCCAATCAATAATTATTATATCAGTAAACTATTGGGTTGGGAACTAAGTATTATAATTGCGGATTCAAAATAGGAAGGAAAATTCAATTGTTTTGCTTAAAAATATAAGTTTATTCAATTAGACAAATCAATTTTGACGCTGCCTTTCCTTCAAGGTTTCGTTTTAATATACTGTATATATAACGTAATAATCGTGCTTGCGACGCTTGCTTTTTTGGAAATAATGTAATTAAATATGCCTGGAACGTGCGCGCCTTGCCCTTCCATCTTCAAACTGCAATAAAAACGAAACTAAATAATTAATCGGTGCAATTTTCTTACTAAATTAAAGGTGGAAGTCCAAACAGCAAGAAAACAATATCGATCGGGTGCTTTAATACAAAGCACCACTTAAGAAACTCGATTTATGGATCCCTTACCAGCTCAAGAAAATTCATTTGTCTGCGATTCGCTCTGAAACGCAACGAAACTGATCCATTTCTGAAAAGCCTAATTACTGGCGACGGATAGTGGATAGTCCATAACAACGTTAATCGGAAGAGATCGTGGGTGATGGAAGATGAACCAGCCCAAACGACATCGAAAGCAGAGATTCACCAAAAAAAGATTATGCTGTCAGTCTGGTGGGATTATAAAGGAATTTTGTACTTTGAACTTATGCCAGAAAACCAAACGGTCAATTCAAACGTGTACGTTCAACAACTCGCCAAACTGAGCGATGCAATTCAAGAAAAGCGGCCGGTATTCTCAAATCGTAATGGTGTTGTTTTCCACCATGACAATGCAAAGCTCCACACGTCTTTGGCCACTCGCCAAAAATTATTGGAACTGGGTTGGGACGTTTTGTCACATCCACCATATAGCCCTGATCTTGCGCCTTCAGGCTACCATTTGTTTCGTTCCACGCAGAACTCCTTAAATGGTAAAATTGTTAATAACGCTGATGATGTCAGATCACATTTAATTCAGTTTTTTCATAGCAAAGATCAGAAATTTTACGAACGTGGAATTTTCACCCTGCCAAAACGATGGCAAAAGGTCATCGACAAGACCGGACAGTATCTAACTGAATAAGGTTATATTTTTAAAAACAAATTTGGAATTTTCTTTCTGATTTGAAATCCGCAATCACTTAGTTGTCAACCTGAAAATAATCCCTACAATATAAATGTTTATTTTGTTTGTTCTTCAGTTACGAGTACGCACGCAAGCACAAGTAAAAATTGAAAAGCAACGTTCCACAAAGCGAAGCACAATACAAGAAAAAGATGTATCTTGTTTGCGAATTTCAGTTTTTATTATTAAAAACAACATCGTCGATTTAATTGGCAATTTCTTACGAACTTCAAGCTTGACAAAAACAAATTTCTTTGAACAGAAATTTCGAATCGTCTTTTATCGATATCAATTTCCTGTTGTTGCAACGTTAATTGCTTCCACTCCGGATCTCTCGTTGCTTTCGGCACCGTATCCGCCACCAATCGCGTATACTAAATTTAGAAAATATGCGTGCCGCTCAATCGATAACAGACGCAACAAGAATCTCGAACCAATTAATATCCCGTAATCGCGTAACGCGACTATCTCGTAACGTGACACTGTATCTCTCTCGCTCGGCCCGGCAACCTTTTCTGCGTAAATCGGAGAGCCGTTAATAAGAATGCATAATGCGGCGGCGCGGCTCCGATAACCGGACGCGCAATCGTATTTCATTAACTTTAAAGTTCAATGGATCATCGAGCGACTGATCGAAGAAGGAAAAAACGCGGCATTTCGTGCCGAGCGGGCTTAACCCTTTCACTTAGGCAGAGCGTCGTCCGCCAAAGTACTACAATTGCTGAACGAAAGCTTGCGCCAGAAACATGTACAGTGCGTGCGATTTCTTTCTTTTAATATAACAATTGTGTTGAATAAAATAATCGTTGCTCTAATGCGACGTATATGTTTACACTTTTAATGCGAAAGGACCTACTAAATTATTAACCCTTTGCACTTGAAGCCATTTCAACTGTAATTACTTAATAACTATTACTATAATAACTTTTCAAACATATAACATTCCCATTTCATATAACAAAATGTATTTTATGCATATGAAATTGAATCTTCCAACTCAATATTTATGCTTTAATATTTACGCAACAATAGTTGTGCTTTTAATAATTTTTCATAATATAAAAATTATTTTAGAAATTACTTAGAAAAATTATTTACAACTTATTTTAGTGCTGTAACAATCTTAGTGGTGTCTCACAGTCACCACTCGAGTGCAAAGGGTTAAAAGAAATATTAAAATACCATCATCGACTGCGGATGGCAATTATTAAAAAAAAATGATTAAAATGCCATCATCGACTACGGATGACACTTGTGTACACGTCATTTTTATGCCGCATATATGCGGCGCTCGGAGCGAAAGGGTTAATTCTTCGTCATTTCGCAATCACCAATAGCCAAATGACGAAAAATCATTTTACAATCATCAATAGCCAAATGACGAAAATTCGTCATATCGCAATCACCAATAGCTAAACGACGCAAATTCAGATTTCGAAAATTGTTAAAAAAGTAATTATTGATACAAATCTCAAGAATGAATTTCACAAGCAGAAAATGTATTTGCACTCTAAGGTACCCCTAAAATTGTTACAGCACTAAAATAAGTTCTAAATAATTTTTCTAAATGGTTTCTAAAATGATCTTTATATTATAAAAAATTATATTTGAAAAATGATTAAAAGTATAACCGTCGTCGCACGAGTTACAAGATTCGATTTCATATAAAATACATTTTCTTATATAAAATGGAAATGTTATATGTTAGAAAAGTTATTAGAGAATTACAGTTAACCTGTTAACCGCGTACGGCGTGTATACACGTCATAAGGTTATGGCAATTTTACATCTTATAATAAAAATATTTCTTCTACGATTTACGCCAAAATGCTTATAGTAACATATTCGTAAATTTTGCACGCTTTGGGATAATTCGAGAACAATTATCAAGAAAACTACACTCGGTATGATTGATAAAACGCGTAACAAAATTTATTCTCTGAATATAAATACGCAGCTAAGTGGTTAAAATGGTTTCGAGTGCAAAGAGTTAACAGAATCGCGCGGGGTTTTCTGGTTGTTTGACGAATATCGCGCGACCCACCCTGTAGAAAGATCAGAGATCTATTTGTCGGCGAAGAATTTCTGCATGTAGGATGAGGATGGTATGGTGCCCGCGGCCGAGTCTCGGCGGTAGGGGTTAATCTTTTTCGAGGTCAGGCCAGCAGCAGCAGCAGCAGCAGCCGCATAAAGGACACATTCGTGCTCGACGGCTGGTTAGCCCACGTTCGCATTGTTGCAAAACGGTGTTGTGCGCCTTCCTTGACATTAAAACGTGCTGCTTACCGACGCGCGCGTTCCATCGCGAAAGCGTAATGCCCGCGCCTACTCAACCTAAGCGCCCCTTCTTCTTCTTCTTCTTTTCCGCTTGTCCACCTTTCGTCCTCTTTCTCCTCCCATATAACCACTTCCTCTCGCCTCGTCTTCCTATTGTATTTAACTCGAGCGGAATAACCAACTACGAAACGCCATTTTTCTTTATTGGCTTAGGGAGAAATATTTTCTTTTATTTTACAACGATTCGTTGCTGGTCGACAAAGTATTAAATATTGTTGTGTGAGCGCTCGCATAATTGGGATATAATTACATAAGTCTCGTGCGCATGGTAAACCCAATTGTTATAGAATCTTAATAGACAAACTCTGTATCCTAGGAGCCGATTCGAAAAACTACGAACCAATTACGCGTAAAATTTGTCGATAGATTTCTGACTTTCTATTGGGAGTACAAATTAGTTCCGTCCGTTTTTTGTGGTGGTAAATGCATTATATTTCGAGAACAAAATGAATTAAGAGATTAATCGAAGTATTGTCCATTGCTGTTTAGTACTTTTCCCCACCTCTCAGGCAATTTTCGAATTCCATCTCGAAAAAGTATCTCGTCTTTTGAGGCGATCCAAGTTACAAGCCAATTTTTTATTTCTGCGAAAGAAGTGAATCTGTGACCCGCCAAATCGTGCTGCATCTGTCGGAACAACCAGCAAACAGAAGGAGCAATGTCCGGCGAGTACGGCGGGTGCGGTAAAATATCCCACTTGAGCGTTTCCAAATAATTTTTCACAACTTTTGCGACATGAGGCCGAGCGTTATCATGGAGAAGATTGACTTTGTCATGTCTCCGATCGTATTCCGGTCGTTTTTGTCGTAATGCACGGCTCAAACGAATCAATTGCAGCCTATACCGATGGCCCGTAATGGAATCGCCAGGTTGTACCAGCTCATAATATACAACACCCTTTTGATCTCACCAGATACACAGCAGGACCTTCGAATCATGAATATGCGGTTTTGGTGTTGATGTTGAGGTCAATGGCAATGATTAACCTGGCATAGCGTAGTATTTTTTCTACTTGGGTTATCGTAGAATATCCATTTCTCATCCCCAGTCACAATCCGATGTGAAAAACCCTTTCTTTGTTGCCTTTGAATCAGCTGCTGAAAAATCGCCTTTCAATATCTCTCTGTTTCAGTTCATACAGCACCCAATTGCCTTGCTTGTGAATTATTCCCATGGATGTGAATCGTAGGGAAACTGCTTGTTGGGTAACTCCCAATGATTCTGCAAGCTCCTCTTGAGTTTGAAAACGAAGAGTTTGACTCGGATCATTATCGAGTAATGCCTCCAATTGATTGTCTTCAAATTTTTGTGGAAGCCCAGAGCGAGGCTTGTCTTCAACGCTAAAATCACCATTCTTAAAGCGTCGAAACCATTCCCTACATGATTTATCAGTTGGAGCATTGTCACCACAGACTTCAACAAGCATTCGATGTGCTTCAGCTGCACTTTTCTTCCAATTAAAGCAGAAAGCTAAAATCTCCCGGAAATGCTGCTTAGTTAACACAAAACTTGACATATTCAACAGAGTAAAAAACAGGTGTATTAAATGAAACTCAAAGCAATATAAACTGAATGTTAGTGGCAGATACCTAACCTCTCAGAAACAATTGAAATCAGTTGTTACTACGAAACAGTCATAACAGTCAGAACTATCTTTTGAAAACGGACCGAACTAATTTGTACTCCCAATAAATAAAAAAATAAATAAAGTGTCGAATGAAACGAGGCTGAACGCGCGTTGGTGTATACGCGTTGATACGAGACGGGGAACAGCGAAGCTCGTTACCGTTCGATCATCGAATAATTTGCCAAAGGCGCGGCGCGCTCAGCGCTAATTAATTTGAAAATGTAGTGCCGATCGTTTTGTTGCCTCCGCGATACACACGTAATCAAAACACGGGGAAGCTCCGCTCTGACCGCATACATGTATTCGGATTCCGCTGCCGCGATTCCCGCGATAAATATTGTCTCGGTTAACTGGACTTCCGGGGACAGGAGTTGTACCGTATGCGGAATGCTCGAACGGTAGATTATATTAGACAACGCGGGAGTATTCGAAGTTGCTATTTATACGGGGCATATTTGCGGAATAACGCAGATCCGACGCGTTTATACGCGTTATATGTATAGTCGATCCCGACCGATATTGCGACGATAATAATAGCAATTTAATCGAAGACGAAACCCTGAATTAAAGTGATCTATGGCACAAACAGGATAGTTAGATATAATAAGGGATACATAATTGCAAGCTTCGACGATCACGCCCGTGCGCATCGTCAATTCAGAGAATAATGCGGATGAGTACACCGCCAATTAGGGTTGTTTAATCGCTGGTTCGACGATAAGGGAACGTTAATTTTCGAGTGGAGAAGAGATAATGAAATTTCAAATTTTCTCTGGGTCGAGGATACTGTTCCAGATAAGGGAGCAAGTAGCTTTTTCTCTTTTGTTTCTCAGAAACTGAGTTCATGTAAATAAATAGTTCTTTAATAATTGTTCTTTTATAATTTATTCGTCAATCGTTGGATATTGCAATTTTAATGATAATCGTGATCAAAGTAAAAGTTCCATCTATTTCAAATTAAATGGATGCAACACGCTATAAATATAACTAATCTATAGAACAATTCTGTATACGAAAGATAGATTTATTTAATTTTGTTAAAAATTACGTATGTTGCAAAACTACGCGTCTTAGAGATGATTACTTAAATTACTGTGCAAACAGGTCTCGGATACATTTTCGCTTCGCTTAAGTTGAAAATCACATTGCTACAGAAATTTTTCAACGACTACCTCGTTTGTTTGTTCATACTGTAAATGATAAATTTATTTGTTTAAAAATAATGAATATACAGGGCAAGTCTCGTAATGCGAAGGCCTCAAATAACTTGTCAAATATCTTTTGCACGAAGAAATATTTTAGATAGAAGTTGCATGGCGTCCATGGTAGCATATAGAATTGTAATCAGTTTTATGTTACTTTGGTTTTTATGAAAAAATGACGGTTCAATTTTTTAAATGGTATAGTTGATATTCTTTAATAAATTCGGATAAAGCTTTGAATTCTACGTAAAACAGTATTACTTATTGGTAATAATTTAAGTAAAATATAAGTATAATATTATTTATTAATTATATTACTACTTAACAGTAATAATATAATTATAATATAAGGAACAGTTCTACCGAATGAGTATTATTGTATAGCAACCTTTACTTCATTTTCGAAATATACATTGATTATGGAAGAGTAGAATTTCATTGCGATCTGAAAAATGTGTTAAGAATTCTATAATGATTAGATTTACGATGCGTACGCGACTTCCTGGCTATTTTCGAGCTTCAAGGGCCTCTTTAGGCAATTTACGTATTTTAGGCGTCTGGCACCATACGCCAGGAGAAAGACACCAAGCCCGAAACGGGACATCGGACCCTTGGACTTTTTCCTGGTGCTCGATAGCCACTCGACGTATCGCAAACCCCGTGGACCGTGAAAATTAACCTATGTAAAAGCGACCCCGTGCAGCCAGCGAATTTGGGAAAAACCCAAGGCATCGACCTTCGGAAACAACATTCCACAGGGACAGGAGGCTTCGTGGAACACGAACAGCCACGAAGACGGCAGATACCCGACGACGCTCGGTGACGAAGAGTAGCAAAGACTCCGTAAACGACTCTTAAGAACTTTGTACGGTCATTTGCGACAGCCTTCGCGTTCAATTTTAACCCTTTGCACTCGGCACGATTCTGGACGCTGGCTACCAGCTACTCGACGCTATTTTGTGGTGGAAACGTCCATCTACAAACCCTCATATGATTTAGTATAATTTTGGAACCAAGCAACGTACTATAATGGTATTGGACTTATGTGAATCGGGTGACATCGAGGAATGTATATCCGCAAAAAAATCAATATTTTATTGTTTATAATTTTGTACAGTGTGACAAATTTTGAAACACTCCCCAATATACATTGCAGGCATATTAGTGCACGTTTGGCAATAATAATTTGTTTGACGCCTGCCACCAGGTGTGTTCCTGTTGGAACAAACTATACAATCCCGTTTTCTTTGTCCCACATCGGGAATATGTAGTTTATTGTCTAATCTGGTGTCTTCAAGAGATGTGGATGGACGCCTTCTTGATACATGAAAATCACCCCTCAACTGGTCAATGAGTGTCTCGACGAACTTGTGGTGCGTCAATGGCGTTTCATTATTTGTTTGTTGTGAGATCCGATATATTATATAAGAGTTAATTACACACATTTCCAATCCCCCAAAAAATAACTTCCCCCACCATTTCAGTGATTTATGGAGGAAACAATACGTCGAAGCGTAATGATCCGCGCATGTTCTCGCCCCGCTCTCGTCGCGCACAAAACACGCTGACATTTCTTCTATATATCTTAGTAACTTTACTATATTTTGATTTGACTTCTTGTGCCATTTCAAAAGGAAACTTCCGAGAAACATGCATGTCTCAAAAAGTTGCGCTGAAATAACTCAATTCCCCGTAATCACTAATAAACTTTAATGTCCCCTGAGAGGGGACAGCCGAGTGATATGCTAGAATTACGATGTCCCCTGAGAGGGGACAGTCGAGTGAAAAGGGTTAAATAAGTGTTAATTATTTGTTACATAAAAGCAAATAAATTCAATATCAGAGCGCGTTCATCGAACCAATGCCAAACCCCGCCCCAGCTCTAGACATTGATCTTTCGAGCCGGATCACGCACGTTTTAGCCCTTTGGGGACGAGTGTCGGCATATAGCCGCCCAATTCTCGCGCTGCTGCTGCGTACGTCTGTCATTCTAAACGATAAGATACGCATGGGGATACTAGCCTAAGAAGTCTAGTTGCCTCTCAATAGAGAGGAGATTAGAGATCTCATTAGAGACTTTTAGCAATGAATAGCATTAGTTTTTATAACGCAAACGCGCGACATGAATATTCTCTTTACTGCACCGCTCCAATACCTGTCGTCCACAGCGACGCTCGCCCGTCGAGTGTCTCCGTCCCCAAAGGGTTAAACAACGTGCAATTGAAATCGGTTCGTAATTTTTCAAATCAGCTCCTGGTATAGAGTTAGGTATAGAGTTAGACACAGAGCAGGATACAGAGTTAGGCATTTCACACATTCATTTTAATTTTTCTTGTAAGTAATATGTTCTGTAATAAAATTGTGACGACCCTGATTTCAACGGTTGCCAGGTCAACGTACTGCGAACGAGTTTTTGCACGCTGCTGCTAGGCTCCGTTTAGCGCGGTATGTTTAGGCGTGCACAAGGATACAAAAAAAGGTTCCTTGTGTTAGGACGCCCGATGGCACATTGTATTTGTATAATCGGTTTAACGACCTGTATATAAGCAATGTACGATCATTGTTCAAACACTTATTCCTTCTGCATTTTTCAAGTTCGACACAGCGTGACCTCCACCGTCACCGATCCGCGCCTGATATAATAAAGAGTGTCGAGGAACATTTCTAACGTTCTCAATATATTTTACCACGCCAATCCTCCACAAAATGTTTCGAATGAAAGTTGGTTTATAATGCGTTGGCGAATATATTGGCAGAGCTTTTCTTTTTGTTTTATAATAACTAGTGCATTAATTAGCAAAGCGAGCGAGCTATTCGGAAGATCTCTTTCAGCTCTATAAAACTGTTGTATTCGTGTTTTAGAGTAATTTAAGTTTTCGTGATTTTTTAGGCTTGGCAGTGGGATATCTAAGAGACAAAAATCAGTGTTTTCGACGTCGCTTTTCATCTCTATTCTTCTTTCTCTTCCATCCCTCATCACTCCTCATTTTTCGATTGCGTGTTACTTTTGAGACACCCTATATACAGTCAATTTAAATGCCGCAGTCGATCCTTTCTCAGTTCAAATCGTTCCTTTTTTCAATTGAAGTCGTTCCTTTCTCAATTTAAGTCGTTCCTTTCTCAATTAAAACCATTTTCGCAACACTCTCGAAATTAATAATAATTCCCCTGGTTCGTTCGAATGTCGTTCCCTTTTATCGCATCATGAAAATTGTTTATTGTATTAAAAATTCCTGCCCACCGAGTTCGATAGTTTATTTTAGCTCGAAAATATCGCCTGCATCCAGGCTAGATACGCTCTTCTCTCGTAATTCGTATCTGTAGTTGAAAAACAAAGTAATCTCTCCCGCGCATGAATCATTCAATTTCTGCTTGTCAGCTTTCTCTGTGCTGTGCTTCCCTAACGCGATTATCAGCATCACAGTTGATCAACGCAAACAACTCGTCACGCGCCACGGACATGAAAGATTCCGGCTCGATTGAAGAACTTATGGTTTCGCTGAAACGAAGCGGTCGAGAACCGCGAACGATTTTAACCGTAGGAAAGCGGGTCTGTTTGAATTCAAAGGAAGATAAACATTTATCTAATTCGACAAGAATATTTTCTAGCTGTGGAAGCCAAAATATTGTTTCGTCGCATTTTCATATTTCGATGAAATTTTCATCATGCATATCACTTACCACGATCTACAAAACGCATTTTCTAAATATTTCTTACAGGCTCGAATAAAAAAGTTGAAAATCTCTCGCTTTATATTCTGTTTTATTAATCCAAGTAATAACAAAGCTGCAACAAAGTAGTTCAGTCATTGTCTAATATACTAGTCCTTCTATCATCTAAAACAGACTCGAATCGTTTAGTCCAATTTTAAAAAAGTAATTGCGTTTTGAACAGTGTCCGAATATTAATGCGAGTCACCGTAGCTCACGGACATTATAAACAAAGAATTTCTTGTACACGCAGAATTATTGCGATGTTTTAAATCAAAGTAGAAAAATAAAGTCTATAAAACGCGATTCGAAAACGAGTAAGAAAAAATACTAACGGAGCAGAGACAATCTGGCTGAGAATATGTTGGAAGAGGTTTTGCAAAACTACACTGTATACTATTTTATGTAAAACATCGATGGAGGCCGCAAAATTTAAGACATCGGATTTATCAGTCACGTGTTAGGGAAGATCGCCAAGATTCGAAAGAATCGCTCTGGTGCCTTTGAATAACGATGCCAGACTTATTACATACGAAAAATATAAGGTTATGGAGCAGTTATTACCTTATGTACCCCCTATGTATATATAGTACATAAATATAATTATATAAATATTATATAT
>NC_135772.1:161281-189597 GCF_028453695.1 Augochlora pura
AGGCTTTTTAATAAACATCGATTTCATTAAAATCACTTGAGATCTAGCAAGTCAGAACACTTTACACTTAAGAGAGATACCAAACAACATGTGTATGGTTATCTATTAAAAAATCTAGAAGATTAAAGGTATGACAATCGATTTGCATAACAATCGTAAAATTCTGAAACTGTAACAAGCAAAAACTATAACAAATATGTAAAAATTTCGGGATATTTTTTATTGTTTTTCAGTGTATATTAAATTGAAGTCTTTCTTATGTAAATAAAAAGTAAAACGTTGGTTATGTCAAGGTTATGCATGTAAAAATTTGCAGGATAGTTTTGATCGTTTTTGAGTGTGCGTTAATTTGAAGTTTTTTTTCTTACATAAGTAATAAATGAAATCTTGGTTACATTAAGATATTGACACAAGAGAAATATCTACCTTCGATAAATATAAAAATAGTGCAAATACATCAACGAGTATCTTCCATTATATAAAATTTTAATAAATTTAAAATAAATATAAATCTCGGTCAAACAATCTTGATTTAGCCTTAGATTCTTATTGCTTTACCAATTGATATAAAACAAATATTAAAAACGAATTAACCCTTTGCACTCCTGAAAGAGTATTTTAACTCCAAAATGAAAGCATTTGTTTCTAATATTTCTATTTGGTACGATATTTTTAATTTAACATATATAAAATTGAACGCGTATATAAAACTTCTACTGCTCTATTATTTATCAATTTATCAAAGATAAACAAATAAATTAAATAAAACAAAAATTCTATTAATATAATATAGCAATTTTTAGCGCCGCCTCAGAATCGCCTACTCGACTCCAAAGGGTTAAGAATACATAAAAATTAATCATATATTGCACTGTGCATAAAACTGATCAATATATTATAGAATAATAGTTAGTGCACGATTAGTGCACTTTGTTGATGTTTCAATGATTTGGACACCATGACTGTTGCGTAGCATATATATATTATATTAAAAATATAAATTATAAAATATAGTATATATATATTATTAAAAATATAAAATATGAAATGTAGTATATACATTATACTAAAAATACAAAATATAAAATGTAGTATATATTATACTGAAAATATAAAATATAAAATATAGTCTATATATTATATTAAAAATATTTAGCAAATTATAAAACATCACAGCCCTACAATACTGACATATTCAACACGAATCCTCGTCGTTCGATACGGAGAATAGATAACTTTGACATAACCATGACATAATGATAACTGTCGTTGCAAGGTGTATCGTTATAATAAAAATATTTACGAAATAATAGAACATTACAGCCTTGCAATGCTCAAATATTCAACACAAATCTTCCTCTGTTCAGCGAACAGATAACAGACGGATAGCGATTTCGAAATGACGCACAGTGATTCGATCCTACAAGCGCTCGGAATAAATATCATATCTTCTAAACTAATTTTCGACCCGAGTACCTTAATAACTATTCAATAAAATAATCGAACGCATATATTAAATCCTCGATGCATGCTTGGGAACAATAAAACTAAATATGCAATAAACAATTAATCCGTTCATCTGTCGAAATAACAAGCGTTGAAAACACCTTCGATTCCAGAATCCATTCATGCTTATAAATATAAATTTATTGCCGCGAACTTTGAATAAATCGCTGTTGAAAACAAGGTGATATAACCAGGCGGATACTCGGGGAAACAGAAACAAGAAGATCATTGTTCATGCTTGCGCGTTTCTCGGGTGTTTGGTTACCTTTTTTTTTACAGTTCTCCTTTTTCAATCGTTTACGTATGAATAAAGAGTCCGCGTGACGATTGTGTTCCACATAAAAACTATTGATTCTTCGATTCTTTCTCATTGGTCGAGTCGCGGGCTGCGTGGATGGCGACTTCGCAACTCGCACTATCATCGTGATGCAAGAAAGTTCGTCCGCGCGGGTCGGGAATGTCGGATGTCCAGGGAAGCCGCGGGACAAAGTCAACGAAAGTAGGAAGTAAGCGCGGGACGAGTGAAAGGCGGAGCACGGAACAGAAACCGTTCGAACCGATATTACGAACGATCATAGTGGTCGTGATTTTAAAGAGAAAAACAAAACGGGAATATAAATAAAAATCGAGCAACAAGGATCTAATAACAATAACAATGTGCAGCAATGTGATCGTTCGTCGGGGCCAAGAAAGGAGGAAGTGAAAGGTACAAAGCAGAATATCCGACGAAAGTGGCAAGAGCGTGTATCTCGGGACCATAACGATGGCCTAAGGAATCGCTAAATGCGATCAATGGAATCTTTTCTAAAGACGAATCCGTGATATATGGAGGAGATCGCCGGCTTCTCGATGCAACTATCCTATCTCGAACTAACAGAACGAAAGCTGACTAAGAAAATTCGTTCTGCGGCAAGCTGTACTCGCACGATTCAATTTAGGAGCATGAGATCGCTGTTTCTTCGTGTAGTCTTTTACTTCGTGTAGTCTTTTACTTCGTGTTCTATCGCGGAGCCTTATGTAACGGTAGAATTCTGCGAATTTCATTCCACCGGAAATCTCCTATTGGCCGTATCATATTTTTCCGATTTCATAGCTCCGTTTCACAATATTGAAATTCAACTATCTTCTGGCAATTAGACTGTTAAACTGGCGAACAAGTATTACGTAGCTATGAAGCGAACTTATTCATTAATTTTTCACATGTTTGCCATGATTTCATGTGATTTGTCGAATTTTATAATTTAATAGCTTCTTGGTTATGTAAGTATCGATAATCAGTTGATCGCATAGCTCAAAGTGCTAAGATTGCTAAACTTTCATACTCTCTTGCGTTATCTCATTGGACTCGTTGCCTTGGAGGACTATGAGTCCTCTCATAGGATTCATACTTATCCGACTCATAGGAAATTAGGGTGTTCCATAAGATTTTTCCTTCTTTTTGCTGCGAAATCAATAGACGATGTTTGTTGTTTCAGGTTGATTTATTGTGTTATATACGAACTATTCTGCTCTATTATCTTCTTAAAACTAGCACCATATATTTCTCACTTCACAAATATGGATCATCGTATCGACGTAAAGTATACATTTTTAAACAATCATCGCACTAAAATCTCACTAAACCCTGACGTAATCTCGACGACACGGTACGCTTGAAAATGTCCTCTTGCAAATCCCATTTTCGTGAAGTATTTTTGAGCGTTCATCTAAAAATTCGTAATAAATGCGAACTTAATTAAACAAAATATTAGAGTGTCCTTTCTTTATGCGAAATCAATAGACGATGTTTGTTGTTTAAGGTTGATTTATTTTGTTATATATGAACAATTCTACTCTACTACCATCTTCCATCTCTTAGGAAGTTTCATTGTGCCCTCTTTCCAAAACAATTCAGACTTGCAAAATATTCATCGAGCTGCGTTTTTATTTCGCTTTCGGATTTCACACATTGATCACGGAGAGAATTTTTTAACGAGAGAAACAAGTAATAATCGGATGGGGCAAGGTCCGGGGAGTTGGGAGGATCAGGTAGAACGTCCCAATCAAACTGGAAGAGTTTTCGTTTTGCGACCGACGCAACATGGTCGTCTCGCGTTGTCGCGATGAAAAACGACACCTCGTCAGCTCGTCAATTCTGCCCGTTTTTCGGCTATGGCGGCTTTCAATTTATCGAGTCGATTACAATATTTTGCAGATTCGATCGTTTCACCTTGTGAAAGGAGCTCGTAGTACGCTACACCTTTTTCCAGTCCCACCAAATGCGCGAAAGAACTTTCTTCGGACGAAGTCCTGGCTTCGCGACAGGTCGATTAGGTCGATTTTCCTTGGGCTAAGTGCGTTTTCCATGCACATTTTCATAGAAAATCCAAGTCTCGTCTTCAGTGACTTGGCTCTTTAAAAAAGGATTTTGTTCGTGTCGTTGAAGAAGCAAATGGCACGTATAGTATTTAGAGCACAGTCTCAACCCTTGCCACTATAATAACGAGCCAGACTCGTGATAAAGATTCACGTAATTTCTACTAAATATGAATATTATTAATTCCTTCTAAATCGAAATCAAGTTGAATTTTTCTATTATTAAAGTCTAGAAACGGAAGTAAATGAAGACAATATAATAAGAAACACGAATTATTTGGTCCCATTAAGGAAACTATTAAGGGGAAACAGGTGCCAATGAACGCAACGTGAAAGAAGTTGTACTGCAAGGGATTAAATACCGTAAAATAGAGACCAGTGGGGTAGAATAAAATTGATTAGAATGGAACAGAGTAGAATAGGATAGAATAGAATGCAATAGAGTGGAGTATAGTATAATGGAGTAGGATAATGTGGTATAGCGCCGAATAGAATCGAATGGCGCGGAATAGAATGTAATAGAGCAGAATATATTGAAGAATAGAGAAGAATAGAGTGAGACAGAATGTAACACAGTAGTATATAGCAGAATAGAGTGGAATAGAGCCTAACAAAATAGAATATAGTGATATACAGTTGACTAGAGTGGACTAGAGTAGAATATGGTTCAGAGTAGAATAGAACAGAATAGAGTGGAATAATATAGAGCCGAGAAGAATAAAGTATAATAGAGTAGAAGACAGAACAATAGAGTGGAATATAGTAGAATAAAGTTGAATAGAGTGGGATAGGATAGAATAAAGTTGAATAGAATGGAACAGAGCAGAAATTGAATAGAATAGAATAGAATAGAATAGAATAGAATAGAATAGAATAGAATAGAGTGTAATAGAGTAGACTATAGCAGAATGGAGTAGAATGATGTGGAATAGAGTATAATAGAGTGGAATATGTTGTAGAATAGAGTGAAACAAAACGTAACGGAATAGAATAGGGTAGAATAGAGTGGAACATATTATAATAATGTAGAATAGTGTGTTATAAGGCAAAGTTAAAGAGAATGGAACAGAGTAGAATAGAATAGAATAGAGTGCAATAGAGTAGAGTATAGTAGACTGGTGTAGGATAATGTTGAATAGCGCGGAATAGAGTTGAATAGAGTAGAATATATTGTAGAATAGAGAAGAATAGAGTGAGACAGAATGTAACACAGTAGAATAGAGCAGAATAGAGCGGAATAGAGTCTAATCGAGTAGGAGATAGTACAATAAAGTAGAATATCGTGGTATACAGTTGACTAGAGTAGAAAAGAGTAATTTTATTTGGTATAGAGTCGAATTGCATAGAATACAGTAGAATTGCATGGAATAGAGTAGAATATAGTGTAAACTAGAGTCGAATAGAGTATAGAATAGAGTGTAACAAAGTAGAAGAGAGTATAACAGAGTGGAATAAGGGGCAATAGAGTTGAAGAGAGTGGACTAGAGTAGAATATAGTGCAGAGTAGAATAGGAAGGATCTCAATATAATAAAGACAATAAAAGGTTTTTTGAATTCTAAATTCTAAAGAACAAAGATCATTCTTAAACCTTCTTCTGTTCACAGGGAAACCAACAGAGATAATTAAGCATAACTTCCACTCGAAACATGGCAAAGATTAAGCTATCAAATTATTGTATTAAATCAACTTGGCAGAAAACTGACATATACTGTTTTAAACAGTTAATACATATTCGACCGCGTCACGGAAATTCGGCATTTCGCAAACAATTACCAATGACGCCAGATGATGAAAATTCGTCGTTTGTATATTACAGAAAAAAAATTGATTCTTGTTTTTTTTAATTCTAATTAAATGAAATTCTAATTTTTACCAAACAAAGATAATTCCTCTAAATAAAATATGATATAAAATATAATAAAATTCAACTAAATAAAATATAATATAAATAACAGTGCAAACGTAAAAAAAAAACAAAGTAAAAGCGTAGTATTCTATATTGTGACTACTCGAACTCGTGACTCGTTGCCAGAGTTCGTCGATTCTGTTCTGGGACACCCCGTATACGGGGTGCTGAGCTAACTCGAGCACCTAATACATCTCGCTTGTGTTTTTTTTTATGATAGAAGAAAAATGTCGGAGGAAAAGATTGGTCGATTCAGAGGAGCAAATATTACGTTGGGCAGACAAATTCGTTCAAGGTTATACCAATAACGAAACCTATTGATTTCTTTACGGATTACAAGGGGTTCATCTCCCGATACCTAACACATCATATAATAAAATAATTCATTGCTATCAATACTATTATTATATGAAAGTATAACTAAACTATATTCAATATAACAATCGAAAAGTTCTGTCTTTGTTTTAAATGTAGAAAAAATTTATTACATTTCTTTATGCACTTAGTAATATTTAGCCTCATTAGCAATGATGATAATTTATGGTAATTTATAAATATCATTTTTGAAAAATATATGTCGCAAATGAACATGTGCATGCTCCTTGAAAGAAATTACATTATCTGACATAACTTTCAGGTAGATCTAATATTACTACTGCTTATTATTACTGTTAACAATTATATTTCTTTTTTTATACTTCCTCTCCTTTTTTCTTTGCTATCTCCATCCTCCTGGTCTCTCTTTCTCTCTCTCTCTCTCTCTCTCTTTTTCTCCCTCTCTCTTTCTTTATGAAAAAAATTTTATGAAAAAAGTTTCTAATTTATAAAGTTTTATCAGAATGAATTATTTAATAAATTTAATATATGAATTAAATTCATTTCTAAAAAAATATTAAAATATTTGACAATCTAATATTTAATATCTAATATTTTTCTTTAATATCTTTTCTAAGATATTAAAAAGATACTAAAAGTTTACTTTTAAGGAAAGTAAATTCAGATATGTTAAGATATCTTTTACTTTCCAATCACAATATTTACGAAGTTCCCTCAATTTCATTATCTTGAAGTGCGACAACCATTTAATAAAGTGACACGCGGTCGATAAAAGCCGGCGCGAGAAAGTTCGATCTTTTAGCGAAGGATAATTAATGAATTAATGGTAATTCGACGATCGGCACAGCGGTCGCGGTGGACAATGAACGAATTAGCACCTCGGCCGGGGTGGAATCGGTCGAACAGCGTTGTCCTAATGCGCGTCGCGGTGAGAGTTCTCTCGCGCGCGTCACATAGAATATTCCCCGGATCGAAGCGGCGGAGAGCGCGGCGGCGACGCGACGGTGTAACCGAGGCGAATCATCCGACGCAAAGATAATAGGAGGAAAGGAGGAAGTGTCGGGACGGCGACGAGTGAAAGGCGTGATTGGAAAATTCAGTGGCGAGATTACAACTCGAACACGACGCACGTGCGCGCGCGACGTATCGTGTCACGTAATGTCGCTATCTCGATTCGCTCTCCCAATAGGAATCGCGCGAGCGCGAGCGCGCGCGGGCGCACGGGCCGCGATGGCACAGGGGGAAACGCGGCGAATCGCATTCACTGTGGCCCGAGAGACACACGAAAGATACGAGAGGCGAACGGTTTTCTGTGTGTGTTGCCCAACCGGAGCGGAGTAACGCGACGAGACGTTGCGCCGCGCCGGCTTGTTGTTCGCTCCTTTCCTAGCTTCGATTTATTCGCGACACGTGTACGCTTTCCCGTTGCATTTCTGTTCTGTTCGACGTTTAACTTCATAAATTCGATTGTTCCTACGGCACCTTCTACCGAACGAATCTCCGCCACGCTCTGACATTTCTCACGAAACCGAAAATTAAGCTATTACCGCCGATACGTTGGATATACGGAGAACCAGAAGGTCGCTTCTCGCGTGAAATGTCGCGCCTTCAATATTCAATTTTTCAACGTAGCGCTATGTACAGTGGATTGAAAACGATAATTTCGTGGCCCAACCCTAATTTCCTATTTATACAAAATTTTTGAGTCTTTCAATTCGTACTTTGTTCTATAATATCGAGCTAGAATCGTTATGAACATTTAAAACATGATCTACTAATTATGTACACTTATACATAAAAGTATTCGAACGCTTACGGTTTTAACGTTTAAATGAAAATCAAATTGTACGATTAAAATTTGCAGCAAAAATTGATTTATAAAAATAACTCGTTCTAGGACAAAGTATAACTCTCTAGTGAGAGTAAATTTAATGTTTATGAGTGCAATATGATTTCAAATGCTCCAGCTTAAGATATACAGGATGGTCCACGCAATTGTTTCAAATCACGACTCCGTTATTATTGCATTTATGAAAAAATGCCGAAGGAGAAACATAAATAGTTCGAAGAGCACTACATCTGTAGGTCTCTACATTTTTTTTTAGATGCAGCAGTGCATGTGCAATCAACAATTGCATTATTTCTTTAAATAGAAATGTATATTTTTTATTGCACGGATCGATTCTTCTGTTCACTCTACGTAAAAAAAGATTAGGGTACCATGGCGAAAAAATTATTACATCTCGAGATATTTTTAAAAAAGTGCTGATTTGACAATACTTTGCTATTTTACTTATTCATAGCGAACCCAATGCGTTTGAAATATAAAATTGTTTTTTAAGACAAAGACTTTTCCCAAATCTATCTGTATTTACTGAAGACAGGAGTCTTAGAAGTTAAATTAATGAATATGTAATGTAGAGAATGTTAAATAAAGTTGTAATGATGAATATATACAGTTAGAGAACTGTATATAATATACAGTTATTTTTGTAAGAATTTTCACTTATATATTTTTAAAATATTAAAAGTAGTATTATTGAAACATTGCATAAATATTTTTAAAGTTACGTGAATAAACAATGTGATATGAAATTGGAAAAATAAAGTATGTAAACAGAAGAAAATTGTTTAAAATTTGACAGTATTACGAAATACTTAAAGGTGTGTAAACTTGACAAGGTTATTGTTAATAAAACACGATTGAAGAAACCCTGAAAGACTTGTAATAATGCAAAGGCATGGTAAAAATTCCATAAATTGCAAGACAAGTTCGATAATCGCAGCAATTTTATAATTAAAAAGACGAAAATTCAATTTCGTTCATATTTCTCGAGATTTGAACAAAACTCGATTTATAAAACAACATAGTTATGTTATTTATACAGTACTGTAATTTGATATTCAACTGTCTGAAAATATTGAATCAAACCATTTCGAATTTCCGAATAATTAAACACAGAAGCCTAGACGAGTTGAATAAATATATATTCGAATTATAATTAGAAATTGTGAAGAAATAATTTCAAGTAAAATTGTTAAAATTGTCTTTTAACGCCGCTCGCTAGAAATAGTGTTAAGGTTATGTAGTACTAGCGAACTGACACTATAGTACAAAAAGTCAACAAATTAATCCTAGAGAAATAATTAAACTTAGCAAATAAATTCAAGTGAAAATGTTAAAAGTTTCTTTTAAAACTCTTGCTAGAAATAGCGTTAATTGAACACTTTTCGCTTTCTATTTAAAAGAATGAAAATCGTGTTAACACTTTCGGCTTTCTATTTAAAAGAATGAGCTGCATTAGCATTGCTTTACTTCAATGCCGTTCCATGAAGTCAAGCAACTATGTTCAACCATGAAACAAGAGCATCGTCGCATTAAAATAGTGGGTCGTCCTAAATGCGTCAGCCTCTTAAAACGTCACCGTTGAAGCTGCATCTCTGGACAAATCGTTTAATTCGCTTCTTCGAACGCGCGGTCGACTTGAAAACCAGTTTATCGTTCTCAAAATCAAATCGTTCAAATTTCACATTTAAAAAAATATATTTTTGTACATTTATTGAACATTCAAGATCTAAAATATTTAACTAGTTAGGCTAAATACATGTTTGGAAATATTATTCTGAAAACAAAATTCGGAAGTTCAAAATGACTATAATTATGGTAAGAAATTATTTTACGCTATAAACAATACTATTTTTATTATTTTACACCATAAACTTTATATGTATACACATGGACGGCTCGAGATAAAATAAAGATGTTGAAAATTTTTTGTAAACAGAAATAACTATGTCACTGATACAGAGCACAATTTTAATTATAATTGAATAAAAAAATAAAATAATTAAATAAACAATAAATATACAATTCTGTTCTTTATTGACACTTTCAACGATTTTTAACCCATATTTATTGATTTATCAAGAAAATGTTTCTAACAAAAGTATTCAATTTTCTACAAATTACAATAATTTTTGAAAAGAAAACTTTTACTTTTAAAAGACGATGACCACCTTATTTTCTAAGATATTAATACAGATACTTGATTAAATGATGTTCTAGCAGGTGTCGACGCGAATTCAGCGATCAGCCATAAACGTCAAAGTTCATAATAATGCCAAAATGATTTTCAAACTGGATAAATGAGTTACCAGTCGCGATTACTTCGCCGATAATAATAACAACGACGCGCGAGGTTTCGCGCGGCGATTATTTCATCGACACCTAATTTCCTCGATAATTCCTAATTATCATTTTAATTTCATAATGAGCGTCGATGAAACGATCGTCGACGAATATTCGCGTGGGCGAAATAATTGTCGGTCGGAGTGATGGTCGTAGATTTAAACGAGTCCGGTGAGTAAATACGTCGACGGTGGCGTCGACGAGATCGCGACGGTGAAATAATAATCGTCGATGAAATAATTGCGATCGAGTTTAACCTTTGGCAATCGAGCGGTGACTTCGAGACACCATTATAATTATTATTCCAAAATAATCTTTAAACTAACAAAGTTTGCATTTAGAAACAAATTTTAAGGTTATGTCACGTTACTTTAAATCACAAGAATCAATTTCATATGAATAGAATGCACTTTGTTATATAAAATGGAAATACTGTAAGCCGGAGAAATGATTTTCGATTTATAGTTAATATACGGCTTCGAGTGCAAAAGGGTTAATACGTTACGCGAGATCGCGGCGACAAAAGAGTGTGATCGGTCGCTTTAGTATTCCGCTTCCATTGCGTCGCGCGCGGCCGTAACCAGATGACGAAATGGGACGCAATAGAAGCAACCAGAACGCGATAAATCGAGATAGACCGGCGATAAGCGGAGCCCGGAGCCTCGGGAACACATTGTTGCGTGTGGAAGTCGCTCGGATAAGATTATTTAATTTGTGTCGGCCGTTCGATCGAGAGATGCGACGCGGAATGTCAAGCAGATGCTTTTAAGGTTAACGATTGCGCATAACGCGGAGATGCGTCTGGTTTTGGCACGTCGCGCGCGGCTAATTGCGCAGTCAACAGGTTGTTCGCGGATCGCGATCCAGGCGAAAATCACGGTTAAATTCTAACCTAATTCATTCTAATCTAACATGATTAATTTTTAAAATAAACTAACGTAATTACATTTTAAAAATAATCTAACATAATTAATTTTTGACACAATCTAAAATAATTAATTTTCGACCTGAGCATCTGAATAAGTTTTTTAAAGAGAATGCAGAGATGAATCGATTTGTATATAAATAATATACAGTTATGTTTAAGAAGTTGTAATGATTTTGTGTTCGTTTTTTTTTTTTAATAAAGAGATCTTTTAAAAACATTTAGTATTGTAGTTTGTTGAAAACTGTTTAAGGACTTTAAGTTTTATTTGAAATATTTTTTTATTATGAATTATTAGGTAGTTGATATGTTAAGTATATATGTATTTTCGTTAATAGTCGGACAACATTTAAAACGCAATAAATAATGATTTATTATTCTTTTAGATGATAGAGGGACAAATCTACTAGACTATAACTAGAGAGCTTTTTTTCAAGCTTTGTTATTGCTGTGAATGACAAAAGAAATTATTAGAAGGAGCTCTTATCCTTTAACTTTTTTATCGGACTCTATAAAGTTTAAAAATATTTTTTGTAGGTCTCTTGAAAACTTCATCAAAATCGGTTGACCTTAGTATGGATTATAAACAATTAAAGATCGCAAAAATCGCAGTTCCGTCCCGATTTTTAACCCTATTGAAATCAGCCATTTTGAAAATCTTTTAAAGCTTCTAATTTAACTTTACTTTAACCTATTTCGATGAAATTTTCACCATGCGTATAACTTACCACGATCTACAAAGCGCAATTTTTAAATATTTCTTACAGGCTCGGATAAAAAAGTTAAAAATCTCTCGCTTTATATTCTGTTTTATTAATCCAAGTAATAACAAAGATGGAACAAAGTAGTTCAGTCATTGTCTAATATACTAGTCCTCCTATCATCTAAAACAGACTCGAATCGTTTAGTCCAATTTTAAAAAAATAATTGCGTTTTGAACAGTGTCCGAATATTAATACGAGTCACCGTAGCTGACGGACATTATAAACAAAGAATTTCTTGTACACGCAGAATTATTGCGATGTTTTAAAGCAAAGTAGAAAAATAAAGTCTATAAAACGCGATTCGAAAACGAGTAAGAAAAAATACTAACGGAGCAGAGACAAACTGGCTGAGAATATGTTGGAAGAGGTTTTGCAAAAGTACACTGTATACTATTTTATGTAAAACATCGATAAAGGCCGCAGAATTTAAGACGTCGGATTTATTAGTCACGTGTCGGGGAAGATCGCCAAAATTCGAAAGAATCGCTCTGGCGCCTTTGAATAACGATGCCAGACTTATTACATACGAAAAATATAAGGTTATGGAGCAGTTATTACCCTATGTACCTCCTATGTATATATAGTACATAAATATAATTATATAAATATTATATATAACATAATAAACGTTGAAAGGAAAAAATACTACTCCTATTTTCCTTTTGTTATTGCTCATAAACAAAACTGAATTAATGCGAAACATATTTCAAGTGATATTTAATTTATCATAATTGAAATTAAATGATTTGTACATTTGACTAATTATGAAAATATCCAGTTGCAGTCTGCAAATATATATTATTTTAATTAAATTCGCCCAAAGGAAATTAATATGAATTACACATTGATAAATTAGCCAGACTTGTAGAATCTAGCTAGATTAGTAAAATCACCAGACTTGCCATAAATAATTAATATTTTCGAATTATCTAATACGCTAACTTTTAATTCGTTAAAAACCACAGAAAATGGATTTACATCGCTTTCAAAATAAACGTTCGAAATGCGTCAATAATATTTTGATTTCTAATTATTTACGTAGAAATAAAGACTCGAATTATGTTATAAAAATGTTGAGAAAAGTATTAATTTTCCGAATGCTGTCCGTTGCTCTAATCACGGTGCGGTTTCGCGCGATGCCGAGAATTCATTTGCGGCGTGGCGAAGTGTTACAACACAGTTTCTTCTTCGCATTCTTCCGTCGCTAGGCGAGCGGGATCTCTTCAATCTCTTGTTTGTCGCGCTCCCTCGGCCGCTCTCGCTCAACCCGATCGTGTATTGTTAGAACGATTACGAAATCCCGTACACGAGAATACGCGCGCGCGCGCTCGCGAGACGTTCGAATGACGCGACCTAGGGCAACCGTGCCGTGCCGCCGATGGAGTGCAACAGGCTGTTCCTCTTTCCACGCTAACATAATCCCGTGGCCTGCTCTCCTCTCTCTCTCTCTCTCTTTCTCTCTGGGAACTTTTACGGCCTCCTCTCGTACACGATAAACGCGATGCCGTGTCGCGGCGCGTCGTCGCCGATAAAATCGCATTATTCTCATTTCGGTAATTTCGTTTGCCTTGTCCGACCGATCGCGTCGCGACGTTCTTCTCTTCTGTCCGCAATCCTCCGTACGACACACGCTCGAAGGTTAATCATTGTGACGCCTTCGCTTAATCCTTCCGCCGGACTTCGCCGACCTCGAACCTTTGTCATCGGCTCCCAAAGCGATTTCCATGCGATCTCTCCTTCGATCACGAGCTAATGGAAATCTTACGAAACAAACGCGCCCAACCCTTTATTACGGTTACACTATTTATTCTTACTTGTATACTATTACATTGTCTATGCGCACTTTATTTATATACGTGATGTCAATTTAGGTGATCTAAATTTATGCTAATAGCTTCTTGCAAAATTCTTGAATTAGCCAATAAATTGAAAAGTGTGATTGTTTGTTTAAACATTTGACGACTATTAAAAATTTCAACAAAACATATATATGCGACAGTAATTTAGGTGATCTAAATTTACGCTAATAGATTTTTGCAAAAATCTTGAATTAGCTAATCAATTAAATAGTGTCATTATAAACGTTTGTTTATATTTTATTATTATATTATATATATTTAGTTGAATTTTATTATATTTATTATTATATCTCATATTATATTATATTTAGTTGAATGATATCTGTTTGGTAAAAATTAGAATTTTATTTATTTAGAACTCAAAGAACAAGAATCAATTAGTTTCTCTAATATACAAACGACAAATTTTCGTCACTTGTTTATTGGTGATTGTATACGGAACGACAAATTTTCATCGTGCGTTAACATGTTGAATGCCACGGAGGTCACCGGCACCTAACTTGGCTGTGACGCCATGGGGGCCACCGGTGACCGGCGTGCCCAGATTGAAAAAACATAAGAAAGTTATACAAAAGACAACACTTATAATTTCTTATTATTATCATCGTTGATGTAGTGGTGTGAAGAAATGGATGCAGTATAAAACATTTGAAATACACATTTTAAAAACATTTATCTATTGTATATAATATTTCAACATTATATGTATCGCTAAATGAAATTTCATCGTGGCGCCACGGACGATCCCGGTAAAATTGGCGTGGCATTCAACCTGTTATATAAGTCCACATCTATAGATTTTATTATTCTCCAAGCATTTTCGAGTAGAACGCACACAGTTGCGGCTCTGCTCGGACCAAATTGTTAGAATACACGCGAGTGTACACTTTTTCTGTAAGCTTCAAACGTTTTCTAGTAAAAAAAAATGTTGTTTCGTCCAGCACGAGCATGCCAATGTAAACAACAATGCGATTTCCAGGGGTCAAAGTTATTTCCGAAACGGAATTCGCGTTTTCAAATTTATCGAGGATCTTGATATTGGCGAGTCTTGAAACACATTTCAGACTCTCTCAATTCCGAAAAATTCTAATTTTTAAAGTTAACATAAATATCGATTATTTTGTGATTACTTTTGTAATTGATCACGAAAAGTGATAATTGTAATCAGTGATAGAGAAGTCGTTGCTAGAATAAATCAGTAATTATGATGGCATTTGGTGATAACGGTTTTATTTTATTTAATAGTATAATAGTTAATTAATTAGTAATTTTTAACAGGTAAATGTTCAAAATCGAATTGGTGTGCCGAACCGATATTTCCAAAATTTAAAAGTAAATAATTATAATAATGGTAAATTCAATTTTAGTGAGCTTAAAATAAAATAAAATTACTACAATTTTTAATATTTATTTTTAATATTAATGGAACTTTTAATATTAACACTACCGACGGGTTATTTGGCCAGAAACGTTTCAGTTATTATAAAGTAATTAAATCTACTAACATTTTCATTTTTTTCATAACATTAAAATTAAACAATATTTATTTTATCTATTTTATTTATTTCATTAATTGCGAAAGAACCCTCTCACTGCCAAAGAACAATATATATTGTTGTTGGCAACTCTTGAAAAAAGTACTGTTTCCTAATATTTTTTCTAAATAACAATTTCACTTCTTATCTTTCCTCCCTTTTTTAATTTGATAATTATCAGATTTTACAAAATGTTTCCCAACTGTTTTTCGAAACTTAATCGAACTACACTGAACGATTTTTGTGCATTTCACTTAGGTAGACACGACTCTTTTGGAGATTCTAGAATAATTATTCTAGAATTATATAATTATTATAATTATAATAATTATATAATAGTACTTTTATCTCAATAATAGATAACAAATTATTAGTTAGCCAAGCATCCGATTCACAAGCCACCGATCGCTAGAAACAACCGATTTATAATCTACCAATTGGTAAAATGTTAATTAAACTGTAGAATATAAAGTCTACACATTCCTCAAAATAAAAATCACGAGAACATATTTGATAGACTCCAATAAGAGTGTTTAAATATCGCGTTAATTTTCGAAGGGAATTCCTCGAAAGCGATACTAAATTTATCGGATTCTGAGTTTTTGCCTGAGAACGCTCGGAGTCACGACCCAGGTCGAAAACACTTCGAACCGGCGCGCCGTTGAGACTCGGCGACCTCGGCAACAACGGACGATAATAGAGTCAAAATCGAAATCGGAACGTTATACAGAGGACAAAGCAAATTTTAACGGACTTCGGAAAAATTTGCATGGTAACCAGGTATAGAGAGAGAGAGAATCGGCAAGTTAGAACGATTACGCTAACTTCCCGAATATAGCCGATGGAGCGCGACGGGGCCCGAAGTATTTTTCGAAGGCACCTCCGCTCGTCGAGCATACAGAGTTAGTACTGTGAACCTTGTAAGTGACACATCGGTTTCCGAGTGCCACCCCTTTCCTGCAACGAAAGAAAAGAGGTTACCAGAGGATTATCTGGGAGCAGCCTAATCCAGCTGTCGGTAAGGTTAAGGAACCACAAACGTGCATTACGTTTGCGCGTTTTCTACCGAAAAGCGACTCTAGTTGTGCTGTGCTTTCTCCAGCACAATTAGAGAGGTTAGAGCCTACACCCTCCGCTCGGCCTGTACTATTGCTGTGCTCGAGCTGTGAGTTTGTAGCGCATTAACAGAGCATTCAGGTGATACGCGAATCTTCCGAGTTCGGCGCATCCTGTACTGTTACAGTGCACGAGTCGAACGGTCGGGTCGCAACAATCTTTTCCTGACTCGCTAGACAGTTGAGCTCGATTTGAGCGACTGTCTTGCATTTCTGTTTGTAGTATACGGCGTACGGCGAGGACCTACGATTGATTGGCCTCGTCGAACGGTTTCTCTTGGGCGGATCACACCGAGGGTCAACCTCGCTAGCAAGATGCAGGAGTTGCACGCCCTGCACTTGTCTAGCGGTCGAGCTCCGGCGGGTACTAAACTTCGCTCAACGGGATCGTTTGGGGTAGGTCTGGATGCTGCAGATCCCTGTGGCCCCCCACTCCCCGTTGCTCCTCGAGACCCGTGCATCTCGAAAATAGGAGTGAGAGTTTCGATTGGAGATTCTTAACGTCGTGTCGCTCGTGGAACAGATCTGCTGGAGATTTACGACCTCCAGTGGACGAGTGCCGAGCAGAAATGTATCTCTCTAGCCAGGACTGCCCGCAGATTCGCTGGACGATTCCGAATCTGCGTAGAGCGGCCGTTTGTTGATAGTCGGACATGACCGACGGGACATCGGCCGTCCTGGGCTATAGAGGGTGAGACCGTGGTATCGGAAACTCACGTACGATCCCACGCGCTCGTCACTGGATGCATTCCTTGGCTTTCCAAGGAAGCATCGGTGCGACCGAAATTGGCCCACTCAGGACGGATTCACGACTGAGTGGCCCCCTTCTCGCTGGAGCACGCGTTTTGCTGTTGCCCAGCTGAATTGGGAAAACAAATAGCTGATTGACAGCGTTTACTAATTTTGTTGGTGGCTCCGGCCAATATTTCTTATTTTTCAGAACCCGGACGCAACCCACGCATCGTGCCGCGCCTGGTCCCAGCCGACCGCGCCCGACGAAGCGAGCGAAGAGACAGCACACAGGAGATCGCCCTGTAGAAGCGTCCAAATAAATCGCTGGGTTGCTTTTTCACCAACTCGAGTAGATTTTGTTCAAGACCTTTTCATGCTCTCCTATCCCTCGGTACCGACAATCCGTTAGAGTCACGGTTTAGCCGATCTACTAACAAAGAGTATTAAAAAGCGTATCGAAAGTGAAAGCATGAAATACGAGGTTATCTCCCTCGCAACCGTATATGAATGTTTCAACAATTCGTTTAACTTCGATGTCGTTTTGTTCACTTACTTTCGGTTGCGTAACTCATTCATAAAGACACGGGGAAAAGAGATCCAGGACGATATATTTTCGAAAAACCATTCGCGGTAAGGAACGTAAAACACAGTCATGCAGTGGGATAAAATATACGGCGAATGGAACCATTCTTTACTCTGCCCCTACAATCTACGGCATATTGCACTACGCTCGCAATGTTCGGACGGCAAAGGAATTCGTCTGACCTAGAAAAATGGAAAGATGATAGAATTTCAATTTCTGGATCGCGTCCACCGGACCGAATGGAGCGAACAGAATAAATGATTTATTCAAATGTTTAGATAACGAAAACTGTCGGTGCTCGAACTGAATGTTTGAGCAAAGACAGGAAATATAACAAAGGATTTTATTAACACTGAAGCTACCATGAATGGTCAAATGATTGGTAGTTCATATTTATTGAAGTCATACTGCTGATTTTATTAAAAATTGTTTGATATATTTCTTTATTCGGGTATAAATCTATTACAAAATTTGTGAAAAATTTCAATGAATTTATATTTAATATATTTATACCTAGATAGGTTTAGTGATCACACGTACAACAATTACTTCTTATAGAGAACTATTAAGATTAAACTTCGCAAAAATATTTTTTCTATTTCGGAAATCAGTTAATTATTACATAATGTTTATTAAGTAATGTTGTAGAGAACCTTTGCACAATATGCAACAATACTGTTGAACATATTCATACAAAAATATGATTTAAAACACGAAATCGTTTCGAATGAAAAGCGTCGGACGAAGCATTTTATTTATTTATTTGTTTGGTAAGTAACAAATATGGTAAATGTCAGACGTGGAAATGGCAAGGTTTGAAACAAGTATCAATAAAAAAGATAAAGAAATGATCAAGAGAGAAAGCATTGATCGAAATATTTCAAACGAAGTTAATTATTTATTACTTCGTTTGTTATCTAAGAAAGATAAGTAACGAATGTGGCGAATGTCAGACGTGGAAATGACAAGGTTCGAAACAGGTATTAATAAGAAAGACAAACAGATGATCACGAGAAAAAGGAAAAACTATGGAAAGAAGAAAGGGGAGCTCCAGGACGTCCGAAGAGGAATTGCAAAGAGTTGGACAAAGTCGAATGGAAGATCAAAGGGCTACGCCGGAAAGATCAATGGGACATAGATGTAATTATATGTTGTAACGTAATGAAGGCCCTTGTAATGTCAGTACCTTTATCACTGCTACTACAATCTACTGCTCTCGGTGGTCTGGGAATCCGCTTTCCTTCGCCAAAATTATTCTAGCGTTATTTCAAGATTCAAGGTTATCTCGACACCAACTACAATATTATCAAGCTAAAAATATATTAACATAATAAAAATTAAAGTTAGAATACTATGAAACTAAAAATATATATATTAATATTATAAAAATTAAAGTTAAAATATTGTGAAGCTAAAAATATATATATTAATATTATAAAAATTAAAGTTAAAATATTGTGAAGCTAAAAATATATATATTAATATTATAAAAATAAAAGTGATCTCCATTTTATCTCGAATTTACCTAGAATTTCGTTTGAGCTTTTTATGTTGAAATATTAGAAACATTTTTGAGTCGAATAATTAAAGATGCCTGGAAAATTATGCAATATTTTATTCGAACAATTTATTACACATAATATATTGGAGTAGAAGTTGTAAAGTTACTAAAATAATAATGCGAATAATAGTTCAATGTACTCAATAAAAACAAGCTTTCTGATGCAATAAAATATATAATTTATGGTAAATAATTGTTACTCAAACATAATATTCGGATAATTATTTTCGATAAATATTTACTCGAAAATTCGACCAATATTTACTCGAAATTTATTCGACAAATATTTACTCAAAATTTATTCGAAATTTACTCGGAATTTATTCCATAAATATTTACTGAAAATTTATTCGAAACAAATCGAATAATACCTAACTCTAGTTGTCAGCGGTGTTCGCGCGTATGCATTGTCGTCGGTCTGAATGCGTGCAGCGTCTCGATGAAAGAATTTTCGTGGCGGTTGAACCGATTGAAAAGCGAATTTTCCGGTAAGAAACCTTGCACGGGATGCGCAGATGTCTACGAACCCCGGATTTATACACGTTCGGCCGCGTTGCTGCGACAGCTGTACAGTTCTGGCCGTTTCAACTCGCGACTATGTACCTGTGCTGGGTCACAATCAATACATCTTGCAAGGTGTGCTTCGGATGCGTGCTCGCCTAATTTTAATAGAAAAAGTGTCAAGTATATCTGCTTCTGCCTGCAAGGAACGCAGCTATTATATACAGTCAGTCCCATAAGTATTCGCAACCTCATTGCTTATAAGAGAAATATGTTGAAAGCAAGGGATGTATGTAAAATTTTGCAATCAACTTTTTATTATCTTATTTAATATTTTTGGATGCGACGGAAGAGGAGTAAAACTAATATGTTTTTGTTATCAGTTAATCAATTCTGTTATAATCTGGTATAAATAAACTTTATACATGTGTTCATTCATAATAAAAAGTTTATTGCAAAATCTTACAGGCATCCCTTGATTTCAATAAATTTCTCTTATATGAGGGCACGAATACTTATGGGACTGACTGTATCTATAAAAATAAAATTGGCGTGTATTGAACTCGCTACTAGAATAGTAGAACAAAAGCCGTTGTTCAGTTTTTTAGTTCTAGACACTGCAACGATCTGCACTGAAATGCAACATGCCGGAAAACAAGCGAATATCAAAGTTATGCAACAATTCCACTATTGTCCGTTAGAATCGAGAACAGGAATTCCCTAATGTGATTATAATCGATATTGTTCTGCAAAATGATGTTGATATTTGAGTGAAAAATTGTTTAAAATTAGACAATATTAAGAAATAATTAAAGGTGTTAAAAGACAGCTCGTGGTAGAAATCGATACACCATATGCACACTTTGAAACTTTGACATTCACACTTTTAATGAGATAGTGTAATATAATTGAATTTATTTAAGATATTCTACGAAAAGTTAATAAATTAGTTGTGGAGAAATAATCAAATAATTTGAAGTTTCGATTTAAAGATTTATAGAACATAGTACAGTACTGCAATTTGAGGTTAAATTGTCTGAAAATATTGGATCAACTACCATGGAATTGCGGAATAACTAAATACAAAAGATTAGTCTACTTAAATAAATATACTTTAATATACGACGTCGTGTTGCGATCGAGGAATAGTAATAGCGAACCGACGTGTGCTCATATAGTGTTCTACGAGTTTACAAACAGTGGGAGAATATTTCTGACAGGGAAGGACAGCTGTGACTCTGTGTGTACCCTGTACTGCGATCGAATAGAATAACGTATTAAGGCTTACGACCAGATATTCGATTTTCCTTTGGTAATATGTACCTGGTCGAAGGTAGTCACGAACATGCAACTGGAACTATATACATATATGCTACTTTATCGCGTTCCTAAATTATTCTTAAATTATCAAATTTGTCTATATTTAAAAATGTAATTGTCATATCAGACACAAGAATTCATTTCATGTGCACAAAATACAAGTTATAAAAAATAGAAAAAGATATACCATAGCTCAGAAAAACTATTGTGTATATATTACTTTATATTTCAAAAATATATAAAAATAAATATTACATATAAAATATTATATTATAATTCTAAGAATATTTAAAAAAATTAAGTAACATTAAAAATTTATATTTTAAATTACTATTTACATATAAACAAATTATTAGTTCCTCTGATGGTTTGATTATGTTTCATTAGAAAAAAGAAAAAGGAAACCGAAATGAATGTAATATTTTTATTTAATGTAAAATGATTTTTATATTTAATTAATTTAATATAAAAAAAAAACTATATGAATAGGAATAATCAGATCGATAGTTAACGGTCTCGAATAAAACTCTCGCAGTGTTTTAGACATCGTGAAATAACTCTTGGCCGGAGTTAATAATCGCGAGTACTAATAAAACCCATTGAGAGAGACAAACTGCATCAAATGCAATATACGTATGTAGGAAGCGGGGCAGTGGGACTGGACGTTTTATTGCACTCTATTCTTTTGTTCCAGCTGAAAGTGATATTTATTGGTACAAGGACGTACGAACACTTTCACGCGTTTCGAATAAAGAGCTTGTACGTGGAAGACTAGAAAGGACAAATTTGACGCAATCGATACACGCATTCCCTGCGAATGTTTCTCGCTTGTCGAAATTCAATTACCCACGATTTGCAAAGCCGTGTATTTATAGAAATTCTAATTATTGGTTTGAGATACGTTCGAACATAACAACGGCTATAAAGAAGATTAGAAAGCGAATGTCTATAATACATCGATGTCGATTTTAGGTTACAATTTAATCACAGCGTTAGATATCCGAAACTTAATTGTTATTTTTCAACAATTAATGAATATATCAAGTTAATATAAAATGAAATTAATATCATTGAATCTTATTTTATTAACAATTTTTCATATATTTGTTATTATTTTAATTCGAACGTATTATGATGGATTAAATAGATGTTTGTTGAAAGAAAATTTTATCTTTAATATTATTATTATTTATTTATTTTGTATTGGAATAAAGGAAATTATTATATATATAAATTAGAATATAGGTTTAAAATTCGGAAATAGGTAAATAAATTCAGTTAATAAAATTATTGATTAAGGTTATTGTCAGGATTTTACGGTGGAATACGCAAATTTAATAGATGTTTAGAAAGGGCGAATGCCTGAATTAACGTGCCTACTTGTATGGTATATACAAAAGAAAGGTTAATATTAACTGCGGGATGAAACCACGTGTTGCGCGCACGACTGCTAGTTTGAGAAGAAGGGAATCAGCAAGCGGGGAACTAAAAGCTAAGGGAAACTCATTAACGCACGCGCAAATCACTTACATGGCGGCCCAAAATAACTAGATCAAGCTGATCCACTAGAAACAACCATATTTCTGACATCCCCTCTATCAGTGAGATCAACACACATTTGTCACACGCGCATAGAAATTCATAAAACGATTAATGCTTTCTCACATTCAACTTTAACACGCGTATACAATTATAATGTTTTCTTTGTTAAAATATCCGCCAACATACCAATCGGTTCTAAGCTATTGCACCTCGATCTCGCCATTTTCTCTGGCTTCGCGCGAAAGGTATGGGATATCGATGTATTTTGCTTCGACCGTGATAGATATTATTCTTGCACAACTGGATTGCACTTTGACTGTCATTATTCACTATTGTAGCACCCGCAATCGCGTGTCCGCATCTCAATATGCCGCATCAATCGACGCATGTAGATCACATCTCTGGATAACCTCCAATAACGCCATGTATTCCGCTTCCATGGTCGATGGCGCCACCGAGCGTTGTTTTTTCGCTACCCAGCTGATTGGTCCATCCGTCGAAACTAAGACAGCCAGAAACTGACTTCCTATCGTCACCTGCGCCCAGTCTGCGTCCACATAAGCTGTCAAAGTGTTATTCTTCGTATAGTGAATTTCATAGAGTACCGTTCCTTTAAATATCTCGACACTCATTTCGCCATCTGCCAATGTGCTGGTCCAGGATTCGAACAGAATCTGCTTGGTGTTCGCCGCGTAAGCTATATCTGGGCGAGTTGCATTCGAAAGGTACACCAAGCTACAAATGTGCTCTCGGTATAGTATATTCTTCATTTGTTCACTGGTTGCTGATTTCCTTCTTCTCGAGCCAACAGTCGTGCGCGCAACACGTGGTTTGATCCCGCTGTTAGGGTTATGTTATAGGTTATATAAGGTAGACGCGTTAATTCAGGCATTCGCTCTTTTTAAACATCTATTAACCCTTCGCACTCGGGCGGCGACTCTACGGCGCCATTAAAATTGTTGTTGCACGTTTCAACATTATTTTTATAGATTTCGCGAAAGCTTAGATTTAAAAACTATTGAAAGCGTAACTATTAAACGAGTCATGAGACTCAATTTCATCGCATAGAATGAATTTTGTTATATAAAATAGAAATACCAGAAGCCAATTATTTCAGATTTGCTGTTGAAACAGCTTCGAGTGCAAAGAGTTAAATTCGCGTATTCCACCGCAAAATCCTGACAGTTGTTTCGTATCCGAAGAAATTTGCGTTTCAGATTAGTGTACCGAGGAGCTTAAAATACACGTTCTAAACAATAAAACGATACGCGCATGCACGGAGATGTGTTGCGAATAAACATCTCGCCGGTACAGGATGCGATAATAAACGACGGGATAATAATTGTATGCGCCTGTCCCGACGACGCGTCTAATCGACGTGTTTTGTAAGAATCCGCGTTTGTAATTACCTTTAACGGATGGATTAACAATCGACATGAATAACCATACCCCCTGCCTAACTCCCTCCCTCCCCGATCGGTTCGTTTCCAAGAATATACGCACAAGAGCGTGTTTAACTTCGATCGTTTTCAGATTTCCCGGATGATGATATCGCGAAAATAATGATTTGCCTATTTAATAATTTAGTTACGATTAGACACAATATGTGTAGTGCACAGTACGTGAGTTTGCGATGAAACAACATTGTCGGTAAAGTATACAAATTACGCAAGATTGATTTAAAAGTCTCTCGAGACCGGAATGACACGTAAGGCGGTTCAACAATAAACCACGTGGAATTATGAATTTAAATTGAACCTACGATTTTCACAGGTTTTTATTTCGTCGGCCGAGAAATGTGAATATAAAAATACCTTTTTTTATTCTGATACTGACCTAATTCCGATCCATGGCAACCAATAATTTGTTATGTATTATTGAGATAAAATTGTTAGGTTGTATTACTGTAAACTGTTCGTAGTATTATATAATTTTTTAAATATTAGATATCTTTTGCGATCAACAAAATAACTAAAATAA
The DNA here is from genome assembly GCF_028453695.1 of Augochlora pura. Taxonomy (NCBI): domain Eukaryota; kingdom Metazoa; phylum Arthropoda; class Insecta; order Hymenoptera; family Halictidae; genus Augochlora; species Augochlora pura. The sequence goes on from NC_135772.1 coordinate 185,992, forward strand.
AAATACAACAACTAAAATTTAACATTATGCTACTGTGAGCTCCAATATTATTATATAATTTGTTAAATATTAGATAACTTTCGCAATTAATAAAATAAATCAAAACGAAATAAATAAAATTAAAACGGATTAAATAAAATAGACAAAATAAGTATTGTTCAATACTAATGTAATATTTAATTTTAGTTGAATAATATTAGTAGATTTAATTACCCTGTGACATAAATGTTTATGGTCGCTAAATCGTTAATCTGATAAACAATTCAATGGTTTAACAGCATAATCAGATTTCAAAGTAAAATTAATGTAGCGAGTTCTTATGTTTTCACGTCGCCGTTCTTCATCGAATTTAATTTAAGCCAAGCATATTTCAAAAGACGAGAAACAATCGACCTCATAAATAAAATATTTTGCTCGCTTTCTACTCGAACTGAATTTCATTCGTCACATATTCCTGATACGTTTCAGGCACCATCTCATACGTATTCATAATAACGTGTCCTCTATTTAAAATCACCGGCGCATTCGTACACCAATCATCGAGTCAATTTTAAAATACTCTCTCTCTCTCTCTCTCTCTCTCTCTCTCTCCCCCTCTCTCTCTCTCTAGCCCCTGCACCGGCTTGAGAAGCGTGCGTCGAAAATTTGACAAATTCTTCGAGACAGCAAAAGCAAATTAACCCCTTGCAATATAACAACGAGTCGGACTCGTGACGAATATTTCATACATGATTTAATAAATTATTATTTATTATTTATTAAATCTAAACGAAATTTAAATCGTCTGTCATCGAAATCTTGACATGACAGTAAATAAAGATAGCGGGTAAACAAAAGTCCTCTTGTGACATTAAACAAATTATTAACCCTTTGCAGTCGATGCTATTTTAACTATAAATCTAAAATAATTTGTGTGGCTTATAGTACTTCCATTTTATGTGACAGAGTGTATTTTATATATATTGTTGCGCGTTCTCGATGTCCGTCGCGGCATCTCGTATATATTCTTTATTTATTTACAGTTAACACCAACTATCAACACTAGTAACAATATATCTGTATCTGTTATGATTTGTACACGTCCTCTCGCTTCGATAGCTCGAGAGAGTCTCTTCGACTGACTGTCAATTCAACGACTCCGTGACAACCCCGAACTTCTTCTATTTCCTTAGGGGTTGTTCACTATGAAGTATTTCTTCATTACGGCGACTCCACATGACCGCCGTAACAATATTAAATTGATTTTTGTGACTCATAGCAATAGTTTTATTGTTAACAATTTTTTAAATCTTTGTTAGTATAAAAATGATTTTGGAACGTGGTAGAAAAATTTTAGTGGTACCTCAGAGTCACCACTCGAGTGCAAAGGGTTGACACATATTTATCCAGTAATTTGTTACACCTCCATTCAGAAAATGCCGGCATTTTCTAGAAATAATATGGTCTAGATAAAAACAACGTATCTTGTTAAAAATCATATATTTTTCAGCGATGGTTATAATTGTAACATTTTTAGTTAGAATGATCTTTGTTGGTAAAAATTGTAATCTAATTTATTTCGAATTAAAAGGGCAAGAATCAATTATTTTCTGTAACATATAAACGACGAATTCTCGTCGTGCGGACGAATATGTGTTAAGGATGAGAAAATGGAAATTAATACAATTCTGAAAGAAATCGTAGCTCAAGGGGTTAATTCGCGTAATACCGCGTTTCTATTAGACGCAACGTCCGAGTCGAATAATACCGTGTTTATTCCGTATTTGAATCGAGAGTCACATTTCGCGGATTATGCGCTAGAAATTGACGCGTTACGGTCTCGATTTGTAATCGTATTCAACAATTTCAATACGAGTTTAACCTTAGCGTCTAGCACACGCCGGCCATTTCCGTTGGAATGTCGAGCGGATGAGTAGACTAGTAGTTATTTTGTATAATACTGCGATCAAGTGACTCATCGCGGATAAGCGGCGAATTACTTTGTTTATTACGTATAAACCCTTCAACTGGTATGGATATGTATACGGATCCAATGGAATCTATTGCTGTGGATTATGGGCGAACCCAGGCGCGCCCGGCAATTGTTTCTATCTTATATACAGCGACTCACATTAATATTCAGACACTTTCTAAAACGCGATCACTTTCTTAACGCATATTCGTCCGGTAATTTTTTGCAGCGACATTCACAAAATACCGGCATTTGTTGACACTATTTGTAGAAATAATATGGTTTATATAAAAACATAACTTGGTAAAAATCATATATTTTTCAGTGATTGTTATAATTATACTGTCTTTGGTTAAAATTATCTCAGTTTGGTAAAAATTAGAATTTTATTTATTTAGAATTCAAAGAACAAGAATGAATTATTTTCTGTAATATATATTTAGTTGAATTTTATTATATTTTATATTATATATATTTAATCGAATTTTATTAAATTTGATATTATTTTCATCATTATATCTTATATTATATTATATTTAGTTGAATTATCTCTGTTTGGTAAAAATTAGAATTTGATTTATTTAGAATTCAAAGAACAAGAATTAATTATTTCCTGTAATATAGAAATAACAAATTTTTGTGATTCGATTATTGGTAATTGTTTACGAAATGACGAGTTTGTGTTAAAACTAAACCTACTGAACAGTGAAACTAATTGGCACACATTGCCTCATAAAAGACAGAAGAAGTAATTTATTTAGATTTCTTATAGTTTTTACTAGAACAGTTCCTACGATGATGTAATTTGTTCAATCGTGTCTCGTGAAGATGTGTTTGTAACTATTATAATTATAAAATGAGAACTCGGTTATTTGAACATGGTAGGTTTAGTGCTAAAACTGGACTAAATAATTGGAATTTTTGTTAGATAATACAGGGACTGGTATACTAGATAATAATTAGACTACTTTCTTACAATTTGTAAACTGAAAATTTTTGATATTGTCAAAATCTGAAGAAAACTGCAATTTTTGCGATCTTTAATTGCTTATAACTCATATCAAGGTCAATCGATTTCGACAAAGTTGTCAACATGCATAAGTTATTTAAAATAAGAGTCGCATTTCTAAGTTTAACACTTTTCCAAATAGTAATATCATAAGCATTAATAATGAAATCACAACAACTAAGAAGTGATAAGAAAGACGTTCGCAGTTTCGACAAATAACAATCAGAATTTATCGAAATAGTCCCTTCTTTAAGAAAATATCATCTTTTTCTCGAAAAACGAAGTAATTTCTTTTTTCAACTACTCGGTTACTTAGCATAAAAATATTTTCAATTCCAAATATTGGTTGTTCTGTTTTGACACTAACAAAATTGCAATTTAAAAAAACAATTGAAAAGTATATCATTCGAAACGTTTGTCAATTTTACAGCAGCTGCATTTGCTCTACTTTTACCGAGTATGCTCGTCGTGGCTGAAAAGGTAATTAAGCGCGCACCGTCAAAGTCGAATATAAGATTTAAAGGGTTAACACGTTAAAACACATAATTCCAGAATCGTCTGTAAAAAGTTGTGCAGAGAAAATTCAGAAAATGCACGAGGTGACTCATGAGAGTGGTGTGCAAACACGTTTCAAAATGGAGTAGAA
>NC_135772.1:189697-213990 GCF_028453695.1 Augochlora pura
ACTCTCATGAGTCACTGCGTGCATTTTCTGAATTTTCTCCGCACAACTTTTTACAGACGATTCTGGAATTATGTGTTTTAACGTGTTAACCCTTTAAATCTTATATTCGACTTTGACGGTGCGCGCTTAATTACTTTTTCAGCCACGACGAGCATACTCGGTAAAAGTAGAGCAAATGCAGTTGCTGTAAAATTGACAAACGTTTCGAATGATATATTTTTCAATTGTTTTTTTAAATTGCAATTTTGTTAGTGTTAAAACAGAACAACCAATATTCGGAATTGAACATATTTTTATGCTAAGTAAGATCCATCTTCGAACAGTGATAAAAACGAAATTAAATAACTAATCCATACAATTTTCTTACTAAAATGAAGATGAAAGTTCAGACAGTAAGAAAACCATATAACTGAATTACTTTGAACACGTTGATAAAACAAAAGAATGTGCTAAGACCATCTATTAACAAAATTCGTAATCACTTAATTGCCAACCCAATATATATCCAAATAGTTAATAGAATGATAACGAATACCTCAATAAACACATATACATAACAACAGAGAAACATCTGCGGTCTAATTCGATGTATGCCATAATGAATGCATAATTCAACCTCTATTGCTACAGTTATGATGCAAATCGATTCGAGAATACCTGGTCTAGGTCTTAGACAAATAGGGAAATTAGCTTCAACACGACTATATTGCTCGCCCATCATCTACTAATCTACAGTATATGTAACTCGATGCGCGTAGCTCAACTCTAAGAGACAATAATCATTAATTAATATTTAATAAGAAAACATATCCATAGAGAACAATAAAATGGTAAAAATGTAATTCATACAATATAATTTTAAATAAGTCAAGGTTATACAAAATGTTGAGGTACCAAACTATACATATGTATACAGTGACTCATAAAAATGCATACTATTTAATATAGAACAATTTTTTCAGAATTGAAGCAAATTACTTTAATTTGTTGAACCAAATTACTTTAATGTATTGATCCAAATTGCTTTAATTTGTTGAGATGTTGGAAGGACTAATTTACTAGAAAATGTCTAAAATCATTTTTACAAAAATCGATAAACGAAATAAGAAACTCACTTTTTTAAATTATTTTATCTGACAATGAGCCCAGAACGAAATTGTAACATTTACTATACATTGTGCATAGTACATCTAATGAATTGTCCTTTAGTTTGCAAGCAAAATGGGCAATTTGAGAGAAGGAGATACGATTATACGTACATTTCGTTGAGGATTGTATGAGGTGCAGTGAAAGAGCCTCGGCTTTTCCTGGCTATCTTGTTGCATGCAAAGCTATGCGGACAAGAATACCGAAGTAAAAGTTGCAGTGACTTGACCGGAGTGTACCTTGTTCGTCGATCCAGTCGTAACAGGTTAATAAAGAAAATGTGAAACGAACGTTTTTTCTAATTGAATTTGTTCTTTAATCTGTATTAATTGTAGAAACTATACTATTCTCTATTTTGAACGTTAATTATATTTATATATTGTTAAACGTGGCGTAAAATATTACTATTATTTATTTATGCTCTTCATGTGTCATTGTTTTTAAATATTCGTTGTATAGGAGGTATATCAAGCAATAATTGCTTTCATATTCTTATATTTTTCGTTGCATTCATTTTATATTATCTTATATTTTTCTTTATATTTCTTTTGAAGGCGCTAAAACGATTTTTTTTCAAATTTTGTCTGTCAAAATAATGTCTCAAATTCTTTAAATTCAGCCATTTTGCTTTAATATTTTCTTTATCCGTTTTTGAATTGCGTTTTCTAGACTTTTGTGTTAAAACGAAATTCTCTCGTGTCATTTCGTATAAAATAAATTTATTATTTTCTCTACATTATTACATAACATCATAATAATCTTATGGTATGTATAAGAAATTCTTTTACTGTAATGGCCGCCGCCTGTGTCTATGGAAATTCGACTAGCACCACTTATATAATCAATCGCTACAGGATTTCTTTTATTAGACAATTTCAAATAGAACAAAGCATTGGTATTTTTCGGATATTTAATATTAACCAATAATTATAAAGAAAAAGTTTACACTAAATTAATCACAAATTATGGGATATCTAATTTTTAAAAAAGTAAACTTGCATCACATTTAAGATAAATATCTATATGTCAGGTATATATATATTTCGAAATCTCTTAAAAACGAAAACTTGTTTAAAATTATATTATATGAATTACAATATTAAAGAATCAGAAGAATTATCAAATGTGTATTTTGATAACTTCGAGTTGCATTTGTTCAAAGCTTGTGGATACAAATGTAATGTGTAGCACTATAACATTATACCATTATATATTTATATAAAACATTATGACATTATATATAATATTATGACACTATATATAACATTGTAATATTATATATAACATTATATATTCATATGTATGCAACATTATACCATTATATATAACATTATGACATTATATATAACATTTTATATAACATTATAACACATTAACAGTTGCGTAAATTCGTTTAAAAAGAAGAAATATTAAAGAATTCTCGAAAACATTTAAATGTCACATTATTTTTACAATAGTTTTTGCACGCAAGCCATTTCGAACTGTATAATCGATAGGAACAGTTGAATCGACTAGAACAGATTAAACGGGGGCGTTAATTGCTCCATTCCGTAAGTACTTTCATGGCGACGATAAGCGAGCGGACCTGAGCGATTTTCACGAAGCGGATTCCCCGGTCGACTCAAATGTCATGCGTCATAGACAGCATCGCTTCGGCTAAAGGTTATTTTGGTTTCGATTGTAGATGCTACGTTCCAGTCGGTGTTGACTACAATACTCGACCAATGACAATGTCAGAGCCCGTATCATCCCCGGTTTCTATTTTCAAGTCGAACACCATTGATCTTTTAGCTTTAATACATATTGCGGGCCATGAGTTCTAGAACTGGGAACCTTTTATTTTCAATAATAACTAACAAATTAGAGATTAAATTGTTACTTCATTTCTAAATAATAGTAATCTTCCTGAAGAATCGTTTAAGTAGTTTATGTGTTATTTTTTATTTGCAAATAAAATGTTATCTTTTATTCCATTTTTAGGTAAATAAAGTTCATTTCTATTTCATTTCTAGAAATGATAAATAATATTTTGGTTCTCTTTTATTTGCTATTATTTATTTACCATAGAATAGATATTTCGTATATTAGTTTTGCAAATCAAGAATTATATTTTATTCTATTTTTAAATAAATAAAATTTATTTTTATTCCACTTCTATAGGTAATAATAAATAATATTTTGGTTCTCTCTTACCTGCTATTATTTATTCATTACAGAATGGATATTTCGTACGTTAGTTTTGCAAATCAAATGTTATTGTTTATTTGAATTATAACGTACAGTTAATATCCCCACGTATGTATTTGTTTGACCCGTGTCAGGGGATTCGCTTTGTCTATGTGGGGAGACCGATGACGGTTGTAACACCATAAATACAATATAATATGACTTTTGGAACACTTTCATGAAGAAAATAACATTTCGGTACCTAAAAGTTATCTTTCTATTAATTATATACATATTCTATTAATTATATATTAATTGTAAAAGTTAACTTATCTCACTGGAATAAAATTGTGACAAAAATACGTTTTTGGCAAATATATTTTTGCTTCTTCTTTTAATGCGTAGCATAACATTATATTTTATATATCAAATATAAATTACTGTATAATAAATATGATAGTGCGTGAATTTTTAATAGTTTTATTTTGTATATCATATAATAATATTCAGCGGTGTCTCAGAGGTACCAGTCGAGTGCAAAGGGTTAATATCATAATTAAACTTTTAGGTTACCTTGTACGAAAATTAGAAATACTAATAAAAAACATCATGGATATAAAAACATAGAAAAATGGTTAGAAATCTCATAGCATAAGCAAGTTTAATGAAAAATAGGTACAGTGTTGTTGCTGTAATAATTTTTATTTTATTAACAACTTAGATATTTCTTGACACTAAAACTACTCAGATCTAAAATCAACTAACAAGTGTGGCCTTATAAAAATTGCAAGATTGAATTTATTTAAGTATTCCATAATTTTTATAATAATGCTTACTTGAGTAAAGAGATATATTTAACGATTCTTAATGGCAAAAGTTCTGTAATTTCAATAATTATAAAATCAAAACTGTAAAACCGGTCTTTTAACCACTAGTGGTAGTTTTAATGTTAATCTTAATTGATAAATTGTGAAATAGAACAATTATTGTGACACACTTCGACCTTCCTTATATTTTTGCAAGGATATATTTCGCAAGGATGCATGTAAGAATTTGATGTGACACATGTAATAATTACAAGTGCACTTATTACAGCTCTAATTAAAATAGCAGATCTGGCTGTTATTTCGGGTCACTGCTTGCTAAGCAGTCGAGGATGAGAACACAAATTGCTTTCCTCTGATTGGCTGACAATTCGCTCTGCTGAGACAGAATTCACTCTCGACTGGCCGCGTTGTGTAGAATGTACGCGACGCAATCGTTTATTTAAGGCGGAAGAAATGCGCGCAGGAGTCGGAGTCTAGTACCGGAATAACAAATACAAAGGAGTCATTGTTTGTTGCTTACGATTTTTAGGTGAGATTACACTAATTCAATCAAATTGGAACCTTTGTGACATTTTCGACTTATCTATGCACTTGCAATGTATTACTACTATTATATTATATTGTTTTTATTATTCTATTATTATCATTATATTATATAATTTTTATACTTTATTCTACACCTTATCTTAATATTTAATATACATAAATATACACTTGTGTATTGTAATAAAGTAAAAGCATATTTGAAACAAAAATATGTCTGCTATTAAAGTATAGTTTTATTTTATTATTTAATAGAAGCTTTATATTATATTTTTTATATTTTTGCGAAAAAGACCAATCACAATATACTCTGGATAGTGATCAACAACAGTATATGTTATCCTATATACGTTTTCTACTAAAATACAGCATTGCGAACATTTATTTCGGTACAGTTGCACAAATGTATCTTTCACCGTAGCTTACAAGAAGAAAGCATTTTTGTTTTCCTTATTTACAATCAATAATAATAAGTATTCGTTATGTTTTAGTGATTGAAGTTTTAATAATTACAATCACGAAAACTATTTTTCAAATATTTCTTCTGTATTGTGTAATGTAATGCAGATAAAATGTAATATGAATTTGATGTAATGTTAATGAAATGTAACGTGAATATAATGTAATAATGTGATGTAATGTGAATGTAATCTAATGTAATGTAAATAAAATGTAATGTAATGTAAATAAAATGTAATGTAATGTAAATAAAATGTAATGTAATGTAATTAAAATGTAATGTAATGTAAATAAAATGTAATGTAATGTAATGTAAATAAAATGTAATGTAATGTAAATATTATGTAATGTGAATGTAATGTAATCTAAATAATATTGTAATGTGAATGCGATGTAATGTGAATGTAATGTAATCTAAATAATATTGTGATGTGAATGCGATGTAATGTGAATGTAATGTAATGTAATGCAATCTGATGTAATATAATATGAATGTAATGCAATCTAATGTAATATGATATAATTTATATTCTAATCTAGTGTATATAATATAATGTAATCTAATGTAATGTGAATGTAATATAATTTAATGCAAAAAGTATCAGTACCAGGGTATAATGTAATACAAAAGGTAACAGTTCAAAGTGTAATGTAATCGAAGCGAGGTTAAACTGCATCTCCGTATCAAAACTTATCTTCTTTGATTGCTCACGATGTTCTACCTATATCTTTCACCTTTCAGTACTATCCTTTACCAACAGAATTTGATTAGGTATTATATCCATCTAAGTTTAAGCCATTAAGTCACGAGCCATCAAGTTAAATGGACTAACCAATTACTTTCACCATCCTATAGAACAGTGTAATTCATTGCAATGCACAATTTATTTCGGTGTATATTTATTACGGTTCTATGCTTTTCACATTATACAATTACATCGTTTCTAACATTCTTTCAAATTCGAACGTTATTGTTCCGAAATCGAGTGGATTTCTGAAGCCGTAATAAAAGTTACCGACGCGATTACGTAATTACGGGTGATTATAGAGCGATTAACTTCGGATGTTTAAACGAACCGGGACTTCCTACGAGAATAAACATTCCGTGAATCGTGGAGCTCTTATCTGGTCGCGGCGCTTTTGTAACATGAGTGACGGTTTACGACGATGTTATTATAAAACCGAATGCACCTTATTCTTTTCTCTATTGTAGAACAAGCGCGATTTTATTCGTTTATTCCCCGTAAAAGCGATTTGGTCTTCAACCATTTAACCATGGCAACATTGATCTTTGCCAGATAAATATTTATATTTAATATTTCTATAAATACTTATACAAATATTATAAAATATTTCTATGAATTATAACTAGTTTTATAGTCGATTATTATCTCAAATAAATATTATTTATTATTTATTAGTTGTTATTAGAAGGTGACCCTGAGTTAAAATATTTCTCTGACACCGACTCTGTTTCGGCATAGACCTTTGCGCACCAATTATTATTATTGTTAGGATATATTATTTACATTTCTTTTATTTATAGAAATGTTAAATAAAAATTTGTGCAAGCAGTGTCTATATTCTTTGATTTCTGTTATTTCTAGGATAACCAAAGCTAGTAACATTTTTATATTTCACATTTCGCATTAGTATTAAACCATATTAATTTCATCTAATTTATTTTGTCCATTGCGAAAGGTATTTCAAACTTTAAAAAATTATTTAATAATATGAATGCTTACAGTAATAAAATATAACATTTTTACCTTAATAATAAGTAACAAATTATTGGTAAAAAGTCGATTTGTAAATTGCGTGTCGGTAGAACAAGCACATGTCTCCTCACCACTATACCGCGTGTCCAACTCCGGAGTGAATTTGTCTTCAGCAGTGAATCTCGTCAGCCAATCAGAGCAAAACAATTTCTATTCCATCCCTCGCCAACTGACTGTGAGCCAGCTGCGGCCTGCAACCGTGCAGGAATAGTATTAATTCTACTCTGCTTTACTATTGTTCCTGAAACACCTTACACGACTGCTTCAACGCTTTAGTTATTAACCCTTTGCGGTCGAGTGGCAACTCTAAGACGCCTCTAAAAATGATCATGCCATGTTTCGAAATAATTCTTATCGAATTGACTTATATTTAAAAAATTGTTAGAAGCTATTATTTATTACATAAGTCATTAAATTCAATTTTATAATGCATATACTTATATAATTTCAAAATAATTTTTAGAGAATTTATTTATATTTAAAAAATTGTTAAGAGCTATTATCAGTTGCATAAGTCATAAAATTCAATTTTATAATGTATATCGCTTTCAAAATAAAAAGTCTATAATACTTGATATTTAGCAATCCCAGATTATTATTTAAAGTTGGAGAAATTAAATAAACATCGCAGTAAAACTTCACAAATTTTTAGAAAACAAGAAAAAAAGATTATCAACCATGCGTATATCTCTTTGAACACTAACCTTACTTAGTTGCCGATCCAATAATTGGAAAGAAAATGATACGGACAAGGGGTTAAGAAACATTTCTTTCAAATCGAACTATCGCAGACAATGCTCTCGCTATTAGACAACACCAAAAACAATATTGCATTTCCAGCAGAGAGAATTTCTGAAAGAAATCTTTCACCTCCGAGTGTTAATTTTCATCTCGCGTTTACGGTTTAGAGAGTATGTACCGCGGCGAAAGGAGTGTATCGCACCATCGTTAATTTTGTAACGTTTCCAGCGGTTTCTAGAATTGCTACGGTCATCTATAGCCGGAAAGTGCATAGGCGATGACTCGCCGGCGAAGCCGGTTAAATATTTCTGCATTGACGGAAGTTTCAATGTGCTGTCGCCCCAGTTTTGTCTCTTCTCCATCGTGGCGGACATTTTCTAGATCGATGCCGCGCGTCCTATAGACTAATAGACTATAGTTTCTTCCAGCGGCGGCCGCGCTCGTTCACGCAGAAAACCATTCCGGGGTGTACGCGGAAAAAGGAAGACGAGAATTAATGCAATTAAGATGCAACGCGGACGATCAGTTACCGCCGCTCTGTACGCGCGCGCGCGCGTCCGTCGCGTACGTGCAGGAAGATCGCCTCGAATTAACCCCTTTCCATTCGAGTGGCGACTCTGAGGCACCACTAAAATTGTTACATCGTATTCGAAAATAATGTTTATATTGTCACAGTTTAGATTTAAAGAGTTGTAAGCATGTTACACGAGTTACGAGATAGATTTTGTGATAGAATATATAATAAATATAGTGTTTGAATTTTTAATATTTTTATTTTGTTCATTATACATATGTAATAATAACGTTATTACTATCTTCAGAGTGGTGACTCTGAGGCACATATATGTATATACCATAGTACAATATAGTATGATATACAAATAAGAAAGCATAGCATAGCATAACATAGCATAGTATAGCATAGCATAGCATAGCATAGTATAGTATAGTATATAAAAAAGCATAGCATAGCATAATATAGTATATAAGAAAGCATAGCATAGCATAGTATAGTACAGTATAGTATATAAGCAAGCATAGCATAGCATAGCATAGCATAGCATAGCATAGCATAGCATAGCATAGCTATAATAATAATAATATTATTATTAATATCATCAGAGTGGTGACTCTGAGACACCACTAAAATTGTTACAGCATGTTCCAAAATGATATTTACATTCTCAAAAAATTAGATTTGAAAAATTACTTAAAGTATAACTGTTGCTGCACAAGTAACACAATTCAATTTAATGTGCATAAAATACATTTTGTTATATAAAACGAAAATGCTATATATCAGAAAAGTAATTTTAAAATTACAGTTAAAATGGCTTTGAGTGCAAGGGGTTAAATGTGCAGGTGCAAAGACGAACCGTAACCCTTCCCTCTCTCTCTCTCTCTGTCTCTCTTTCTCTCGATACGGTTCTCGCGGCGTTCTCGTAACGATCGCATAATATTTTCATAATATTCGCGCGCGATAAACGGCAAGGATATATAATCGGCGCGCGCATTTATCGAGCTCGCCGAGCTCCGGGCCCACGCGCGTACTCTACGGAATTTCTCTATCGGCGGAAGAAAAAAAAAAGAGCAACGTGATGTAAGTAGCTGCACTGGTTTTAATTGGCTGGCACAGGAATGGGAAAAAATCGTGTTAAATTGCACGCGACGAGAAATAGTTTCCAACTTTCGCGAGATCAGAGATTCTCGCTGGAAATTCTTAGCACGCGACAATGCCGCGCGTAACCCGCGACAGGGATTACGCGGTTACACGGGGACGTACGCGATTTTATTGTCTTTTCGCTGTGACGTCACACGCGAAACGATATTTGCATCTCAACACTTTGAAAGTGGCCCAAGTCCATTTATCGGGGTGTTTAATTATTGGCATGTCTTTGCTTTGTTTTCGGGTAATTAACCCTTTGCACTCGAGTGGTGACCTTGAGGCACCACTAAAATTGTTAGGTTATGTATATAAAACGTTCCAAGATCATTTTTATACCTAATCATCAAAGTTTATGTTTAGAAACTATTTTAAATAGTGAAGCTATCATAAGCATATATTTCGTATACCTAAAAGTGCACTTTTGTTGTATAAAATAAAAATACTATAACCTAGAGAAGTTATTCTAAAATTACAGTTAAAATTGTTTCGAGTGCAAAGGGTTAACATTTAATGCAGCAGTTATTCGACGGTAAACAGTTACGTCATTTTAGGGTGTTTTTATTAATTTTATTAATATTTTTATGTTTCCATAGCATTAGCGTTATACAATATTTATTTGATTTTCATTTTATTTATCTCAAAATGTATCTAATATTTAAAAAAGTATATAATGATATGAAAGATTGCAGAAAAGAGATGAATCGTTCACTCTGAAAATGGCCTAAGTTCTTTTATAAGTCTTTATATAAGTCCTTGACCTCTTCAGGAATGCATTTTTCTAGTAGGGAACAATCTATTTAATTTTTTCTTTTTTATTTGTTATCCACTGCATTCTGTTCGATGAGGTTTTGTTAGTATTGCTGGGACATTTTGTTACGAATAATTTTTCACCTAATTCTCATTTTCTTTACACTTGGAATAATTATGACTTTAGAAAAACTAAACGTACACGTACGTGGCAATATTATTGAAGAGATTAAATTTAGATCTTTAAGGGATTGTGTTTCAATGCAATTAAAAATATTGTTACGGCGACTTGTCTGAATGTCGTGTGGTGTAGGGAAATGTGTAGTGAAATTAGTATAGTATAGTATATAGAATATAGTATAGTATGGTATAGTATAGTATGGTATAGTATAGTATGGTATAGTATTATATATAAGAAAGCATAGTATAGCATAGCATAATATAGTATAGTACAGTATAATATAGTATATAGAATATAGTATAGTATGTTATTGTATAGTATTGTATATAAGAAAGCATAGCATAGCATAGTATAGTATAGCATAGCATAACATAGTATAGTATAGTAGAGTATAGCGTAGCATAGCATAGTATAGCGTAGCATAGCATAGTATAGTATAGCATAGCATAGTATACTCTATAAGAAAGCATAGCATAGCATAGTATATAGTACAGCATAATATCGCATAGTATAGCATAGTATAACATAGCATAGTACGGTATAGTATATCTAGTATATAATATACATAAAAAGGTAAGCTTTATGATTGCAGAAATGTATTAAACTAATATACAGCAAAGTTTTGTAATCATTCAATCGTTTTCCAATAACCTAGACTATTTCAAACAGCGAACGCTGCAGAACTTATAGTTTCCTAAGTAACATCGTATGATTCCTCTAATGATATAATGCGACGAAATTACCGAGAGACTGTCAATTATTTCTTGGTGTAGAGAGCAGTGTTTCTCAATATGCAGCGTTCGTCGCACCGAAAAGCAATTTTAAATTTTACGGGCAATTAAAAAATAATTGTCGGGAACGAATGATTTATGTAGCAATCCTGACGTTCCGAGAAAAGATGGCGACCTTATCGTCGATCCAACCAAAAGAAACAGTAAATGTGAGATAACGAATGTTAACTATGCAAAACGTCCAGTCTGTTAAAACACTATTCATATACAATATTATGCATATAATATTCATATATATATATATAATGTTAACTATGCAAAACGTCCAGTCTGTTAAAACACTATTCATATACAATATTATGCATATAATATATATATATATTATTGAATTAATATTTTTATATAATATATATAATTTTCTAGCAAAATTAGATGAATCCGAGTATTTAAATTTCGCCTCGACACAAAGTTACATAAATATAAATATTTGAAACATTAAAATTCTGCAAGACAATTATTCTTACCATTTCCTCCGCTGTATTTAGTTGGACGCGGTTTCAGTTCCGTAAATAACTCTCATCGGCGGAAAAAGACATTGTTCGGGCATCGCAATCGCGAAAATTTCAAATTCAAATTGTCTACATTAGAGTTACCTTTCGGCACACATCGAGCTCAAGGATCGCGCCGAACTGGATGCCTATTATTTTGGCGAGCCTTATTCTCTTATCAAATATCAAAGAGACGCAAATGAAAAATAGTTTCGCGCGCGCGTCGCTGTTTTCTTATTTGGGACGCCTGTTAATGCGAAACTATTACAGAACGTGGTGTACTATTATCTTCTGTCAGCGAAGAGATGTTTACTCGAAGTGTTAGTGCAAACGTTAGCCTTTTAGAAAACACTTTCCCAAACTCTGGCGTTTCTCGAGGATTCTCACCTGGGCGCTGTCGTGTTCATTCCATGCATTAATCACGTATAATAGATAAGCTCAAAAAATCCAGCAATTGTTTGCTGTTTTGAAAATACTTCGTTTGTATATAGTATGGTATAGCATGGTATAGTATCGTATAGTATAGTATAATACAGCATAGTATAGTATGGTATAATATAGTATGGTATGGTATGGTATGGTATGGTATAGTATGGTATGGTATAGTATAGTATAGTATAGTATAGTATAGTATAGTATAGTATAGTATAGTATAGTATAGTATAGTATAGTATAGTATGGTATAGTATAGTTTAACGCGAGCAAATTTTAACCCTTTATACTTAAAGCCATATGAACCGTAAGTATAAAACAATTTTTCTCACTTATAATATTTCGATTTTATATAATAAAGTGTATTTTGTGCTTGCGAAATTAATTCTTGTGACTCACGCCGACAGTTTCATAACCTTAACATGATATAAGTCATGTAAAATTAAAATAGCTTCGAGTGCAAAGGGTTAATAACTTTGAGAGTCAATTTTATGATGTTAACGGAATCTATGTTTCTGTTTATATTGCATATTTTTAATAATTAGACTACAGATTTAATATATTCCTGACGAAAATGCAGAGGAGAACTATAAAATAGTAAAAAGATGAAAAAAGATTGAAAGGCTTCAAGAATGTTATTGCATTGTTCTCAACTTTCTATTTCGCTTTAATTTACTATAATTCAGGTCGATTATTTTTATTCTGCTTAAAAAAATCTAATAATCGTATTCCACGAGAGGTCTTTTATCTTTTAATTTGCTCCCAGTTGTCAACACTATTTTATTTCAATTTTACTATTATTCAATTATTATTTTATCATTCTATTTCCTTTAATTTTCATTTTTATTATTATATTTCTATTATTATTCAATTATTACTACAATTATTATGATATAAATTATCATTATAAATTTAGATATAGATCTAGATCTTTGTAAATAAATTAAAAGAACATTGTCATTTAGATGCTAAATAAATGTCGCATTTCATCAAAATTACCGACGCGTCGAAACGTAACACGATCCAAAGAAGTTTGTTAAACACTGTGAAGGCGTCGAACCCTTCAACAATGTGATCGGTGCCATTCGCTGAAACAATTTGTCCGTTTGTTCATTCAGATCCATGCATATTAGACAGAGAAACACGTCTGCAGAGTTTCAAATTGTAGGTCAGTCAGCTATCGCAGGTTATTGACTCTACATCAGATCGTTACTTTCACGTCACAATGTTGGCCGAGCTTTTAAATGGAAGCCGCCGCGATTTGTCTATTCCCGGTCTACGTTCGTTGTTGGGATATAGTTCGAATTCTTTCGCGCTAATAACAATAGGAAGGAGGAAACTTCTAGACCGTTATCGCGATCGTACATCGACTATGCCTCGTCCGGAGCAAAGCTGCTTTCTGTTACCATTAACCCTTTGCAGTACTTTTATCTTCGCGGTTACAATTATTAAAGAATTTCCGACTCGAATCATTTCTTGGAGGAGAAATCAAATTAATATTTATAGTGTGCTTACAATTACTTCGGCGCTTAAATATAGGGTTTGCCAATAGGGATGGGTCGATGTTGACAGTCTGCAGCGGCCATGTTGTTTCGAATGCTTCGATTAAATCTGTTGTTTACAATTCAGTCGGTTATGCCAAATCACCATGGCAAGTTACACGATTGAGAAGCACGCCCAAATGATCAAATTCTATTATCAAAATGAGTGTTCGTTAGTGAAAACGTTGCGCCCATTTTATGGTAGACGCGGTGGCCCTTCAAAGTCGACCCTCCAACGTTTGGTGGGCAAATTCTAGACGACCGATTCGGTAAATGATCAGCCAACGCTCGTACGTCAACGGAAAGCCAGATCGGCCGGGAACATCGCCGCTGTCCGTGAAAGCGTGCAGGAGAACCCGAGGCAGTCAATTCCTCGCCGTGCACAACAACTTGGTCTTTCGCAGTCTTCAACTTGGCGATTTTTGCGTCTGGACTTGGGCCTACACCTGAACAAGATCCAACTGACCCAGGAACTCAAAGTTAATGACCACAGACAACGCCATTTGTTCGCTGACTGAAATTGACCACCAAGATCGTGCGATTTCACCCCTCTAGACTTCTTCTTGTGGGGTTTTCTGAAGTCGCAGGTCTATACCAGTAAGCCACGATCGACCAACGCTCTCAAAGTCAACATAGTCCAGGCCATTGCTGAAATTCAGCCGGAGCTATGCGGCAAAGTCATTGATAATTGGACCTCTCGGACACGTGCCACCATGCAAAACGGCTGGGGACATTTGAACGATGTCACATTCCATATATAATGGCATACACGGGCCTTTCAAATAAAAAAGAAAATTCGTTAATACCTCATACACAGTCCATTCTATTCCATTTCAAAATCGACCCGCCCTTATTGGAAAACCTTATATTAGTGGCAAAATGGCAGAATTTTATTTCGTCTTAAAAAGAGGAAATAACATCCTTACTTAATGTTAGAAATCATAATCACGAGTCAGACTCGTCAAAGTACGGCAACGGGGTTAACCTCTTAGGCACCGACTGCGCCATTGTAGCCGCTTTCGCAGATGTTTCGTGCTTTACATAATTATATTAATATTTATACTGCTACTTATATGCTACTTGTAATACTATGGTTTTGGAACTTCTCATTTGGGTTTCGTAAATGCACCACAGCGTTGCAAACTGTTATTCAATTTGAGAAACAATTGTCGCAATGGTTGTCGACGTTTTGGATATCTTTTTCAATAAAGGCATTTTTTTTAAATATCTCGAGATCTAGTAATTTTTATGTAGAATGTATATTTTTTACGTAGAATGTACAGAAAAATCTATCTGTGTAAAAAAACATATGCATTTTTATTTAAAGAAATGATGATGCTGTTGTTAATTGCACATGCACCGCTGCGTCCAAAAGAATTTAAAGACCTACGGATGTAGTGTTCTTCGAACTATTTATCTTTCTCCTTTGGCATTTTTTCATAAATGCAATAATAACGGAGTCATGATTCGTAACAATTACGTGGACCACCCTGTATACGCTTTAATGCATTTTATGCATATAAAATTGAATCTCGCGACACTTTCAACAGCTTTGAAATGTAAATAAATTTGACAATCGAAAAATTGATTTGAAACGTGACAAAACAATTTTTCGTTGTTCCTCAGAGTCACCAGTCGAGTGTGCAAAAGGATAAACAATACAAGTGTTCACAAGATCCAGCTTCTATATGGCATGGACCACCCTGTATATTATACAATATGCTAAGAAAAGAATATTATATAGCTAGACCAAAAAATATATATATTAGGAAAATGGTAATTTAATTATGAAAAATTTAATTCGCGCAGAATTATGCCCAAGAGGTTAGGATGCCGCCGCGATGGGCTGCATACGTTATTCCCTGTATCGTTCCGAGCGTCGCTCGGTCGTTAAGCGTGTTCGGTTTCCTGTTAGGCGATCGCAAAAACTGACTTTTAATTGGACCAACCGTGGAATCGCAACATTCCGTCGCGGAGGCAAGTTTCCCGAGGGAAGGCTGTGCTCTCGAGGCTTCATTTGCATTTTCAATTGACCGGCCTATTACCACCTCGAAATTATGTTCTCTGTATTTATGTTAGATATGCCCGCTATGCGCAGCTGCTTTTCCTCTTGAATTCTGTTGAGGATTTTTATAAAAATTGCTATCTCTCTGTGCCTAAACACGTTTGCTCAAACGGAATACAGATCGAGGAATCGGCCGATTTATGAACCATGACTTTTGAAAAGTTTGTTTTACTTCTTGCAAGACGATTTTCTTTGCTGCTATAGGTTCGTTGTAACTTATCTATCAGTTTGTAATAATTATTTTTTGAAGGGAAGATAATATTTATATTACGCTTACAATTTTATTAATGCGTGGTCTGTAAGAGATGTTTGCTACTTTATCCCCTTGCATTATGATAACGTGTCAAACTCGTGATAAAGATTCTACGTCAAATTTATTAAATATGAATATTATTAATCTATTAAATATGAATATTATTAATCTATTAAATATGAATATTATTAATTTATTAGATATGAATATTATTACTTTAGTAAATATGAATATTATTAATTTATTCGATATGAATATTATTACTTTACTAAATATGAATATTATAAATCTACTAAATATGTATGTTATTACTTTACTAAATATGAATATTATTAATTTACTAAATATGAATATTATTAATCTACTAAATTTGAATATTATTAGTTTACTAGATATGAATATTATTACTTTACTAAATATGAATATTATTAATCCATTTAATATGAATATTATTCATTTACTAGATATAAATATCGTTCGAATATTAACAATTTCTTCTAAATCGAAATTAAATTGAATTCCTCTGTTATCAAAGTCTAGAAATGGAAAGAAACTAAAGATTAATAAATTAAATACTAAAAACTGATCTGGTGCTATAAAAGACAGTATGAAAGGCAAATAAATGTTGATAAACGCAACGTGAAAGGAATCGTAGTGCAAGGTTAATATTATTGGTAGTAACGAGACGTCGAATTGATTTCGTATCGATATTTATGACTCCATATCAACAGAAGTACCATTAACAATACGGAGTCAATTTGAATTTATATCAACGCTATACCGAGTAGCATAATTATAGTATCATTATTGCGTATTTCGGATTTTTAACCCTTTGTACTCGAAGCGATTTTAAATGTAAATTTGAAATAATTTTTCTGATTCATAGTATTTCCATTCTATGCAACAAAATACACTTTTATGCATACAAAATTGATTCTTCTGACTCCTACCAACAGTCTCACTACTAAACAATTTTTGAAATCTAAGCTTTGTTGGTATAAAAATTATCTTGGGATGTGGTAGAACAATTTTAGTGGTGCCTCCGAGTCACCATTCGAGTGCAAAGGGTTAAATGGGAAGAAAATAAAATCGATTATATGAGGTGAAAGAGTGTAATAAATAAAGAACACCAAACAATTTTCTAATGTCAAATGAAGATAATATAAATGATTAACCTAAAAACTATTAGATTGTTGCACATAAACTGTCGGATTTTTAAGAGAATATATAAAACTCCGTATCTTTCTTCAAAAGCTGTTTATTTAATCAAAATTTGCTTTGTTTTCTTCGATACACTTTTCATAACAAAATTTTAATGCATAAAGTAAAGAGGATGTTTTATGTTTGTAACTGTTTTTATACATCGAGTGAATTACAATTTAACAAAATATCACGTAAGTAAGTTAATACTGTCTATTTTTTTTAACAATGTCTACGTATCATTGTTTTTCTTCAGAATAATAATAACAATATTTTCAACAAGTTTATACTAACAATTCTAGCAACCTATTGTTACCACACTAGTGAAACTAGCTCTACGAACAAACTGGAGAGGAAGGGTTAATTCAATCTAGTACGACATTAATTGCGGTGTTCCATTAACCATGATAGTGGCAATTATAGCGATTAGATTAAGTACATTGTTCTTTTATGAATGTAGAAAATAGAAGAGTCTTATTACACTAATACAGGAAAATAATATACTAAGTATATTATAACTATAGTAATATACTAGCTATATTACAACTATAATAATATACAAATAATATACTACATACTAACAAAATAATTTCTGTTTTTGCTTAAGCAAGATCAAGTTTAGATTTAAATTATATTTTCCACTGCTGCTTTTCATAATAATTTAAACTTTTAAGTTTTAATGGCTTTAGTTCTCTGATCCTACTTATACAATTTGTAATTCTTGTTAAGGAAGTATAAAACATATAATATATAATATATTATATCATAGTATATATTATACATATATTATATTATATATTATATTATACATACATATATTTTTTATTCTAATAAAATATAACGTAAGAATTTAATTATTCGTAACTAATGTATAAATATAATAAACAAAATTGTAATCTACTGTATAAGCCTCATATAGTTTAATAACAATAGTAATAACTGAAGATGATAAAGCCTGAGGCGAAAGTAAAATTTTTCCATCAGATTTGAAATTAGTGTATAAAAATCTACTGGAAATGATGCATAGGTTATCATGAAAAAAAATCCAATTATACATAATATCAGATAAATCAGATTTTGCTGTATTATATCAACTTTAACATAAATTTTCAAAATCAAAAATTATTTATACCGTATCCCTTCTATTCTTTTTACTTATTTGAAAGCATTTCAGTTTTCACGTAAAAAATGGCATTATTTTATCTCGCCTCTATCAAAAGTTCTTTGACTTTTAACATACCCTGAACTTTTTGTAACTTTCTTATTTTAGCCTACCGTGCTTACTGTTACACGACGGTGTTCTTGAGTGTGTCCGATTTCAGATATACCTACAATGTGTAGCAGGCATGTTATATGTATATAAATGAATAAAATAATTCGCGTTCGGTATCGCTTCGACGTTTCCTAGAGCCGAATATTTTTCTCCCGCGTCTGTGTTTGGTTAGCGGGGAAAGCCGCCAGACGTTTAGCATCCTTGAAACTCACGACGGGGTAACATATATTAAATCCTGAAATCTCCTACGGCGGACTTAAATTCTGCCACGAAACTGGTTGGTCCAGTGTACGGCCACAGCGAAGAAGGTCCTCCGATCTTTAAATAATGCGTATCTCCCTTCCAATTAAGGAGGAAGAATCAAAACGCTATGGAACGAACAGGCGATTCATTTGACCGTTATCCGTGGCACTGTGTTCACCACGACGCACGACACAAGAGGGGAACAAAACAAAAAATTGATAATGCTGGAATTAGTGTGGTGATTGAAAGATACAATGGGGGCATATATAAGTGGACAGTATGTGAAGGGTACAAGTTTTTTTTTTAAATTTGAATAAAAATGGAATTTTAAATTTTGAGGTTATTAGAGGACTAGTTTTGTTGTTTTGATACTCTTCTAGAACTAATTTTACTATTTTGCTGAAACTAGTTTTGCCATTTTGTTAAAACAACTATTTTTGCTAATTTGCTAGAATTAATTTTGCTATTTTGCTAGAATTAGTTTTGCTATTTTGCAAACACAACTATTCTTGCTAATTTGCTAGAATTAATTTTTGCTATTTTGTCATTTTTGCTAATTTGCTAGAAATAATTTTGCACATTTTTAAAACTGCAAATAAGTAAACAAATTTTATTAACAAACTTTTTGATTACATTTATTGTACATTTGCATATAAATTTTCGTTTTAGATTAATATAACAAAATGCACGTTCTTAAAACTGCAAATAAGTAAACAAATAAACGTAAATAAATACATTTAGTTGATAAGATTATTGATTGCGTTTATTTTTCAGTTTCAAATGAATTTGTGTTTTGCATTAGTGTAACAAATGACTTGAAATGCACATTTTTAAAACTGCAAATAAGTAAATAAATGTAGTTTATAAACTGTTTAATTAAATTCACTTTTCAGTTCGAAATAAATTAGTGTTTTGCGTTAGTATATGAAATGACTCGAACGCGCTCCGTACATACTGAACCGTACTACGTAAAGTGCACGTGTTAACTCCATATCTGTAACCGTTCAAACAAGAATGTACATTTCAGAACAGCAGTCACGCATAATACATGAAAAATGCGCGCTAGACGATGGCTGCATGAAATTTGAAATAATTTGCAGAGCGTTACTTTGGACCCCGTTGCGCGTGTGTCCCTCACTTACACACAGAGCGAAGCCGAACCGAAACCGAACGAAACGGAACGAAAGAGCAACGAATGGCCGGAGAGCATCGTGCTCGGGAGCACGGCCGAAGTGAAGGTGTCGATGACGTAATGTGCGGCAACCACGAGACACGTAGCGGGGGGGCGTCAGTGACAGTAAAGCGGGGCAGCGGGCAACGTGTCACGCGAGGGGCCGAGGACCGGTGGGGAGGGGAGGGGAGCAACGCATCGGGTGCGCGCAAGCGTAACGACGCGCAACGCTGTGCCGCGCGCGTTGTGCTCTGCTGCGCCGAGCGCCGCGCCGTCGCTTAGGCTTCGGCTTAGGGCTTAGGCGACCGTCAAGGACGTTCGCGCTCGGTTCACCGTGCCGAGCGAACCAGTGAAAGAGGAGAGATTACGAATTATTCGAATAGTTCGGCGCACGGACCGTATCCACGGGGTCCTGAAAACCTCGATCCACCGATTTCTGCCAGCTGCGACCGACTCGACTATTTTTCATTCCCTTTCGTTCACTATTACTTGCAGCTACACTATTCGGACACTATTTATTTCTACGCATTGCATTTAACCCCTTGCGCTACAATTCATTTTACGTTGCGTTGATCAGCACTTATTTATCCTTAATGCTTTTAATAAAAGCACCAGACAACTTTTGTTCCTTTGATTGTCTGTATGTGCTTTCGTTTATAGACTTTGATAACAAAAGAATTTATTTTTATTTCGATATAGCGGAAATTAATAATATTAATATTTATTAGATCCTGCATGAATCTGTATCACGAGTCTGACTCGTTATAACAGTGCAAGGGGTTAAATAAATGTATATTGAAAGGAAAAACTCATTTATGGTATATTAACGCTTTAGATTCCAGTGGCGACTCTGAGGTATTATTAAAATTGTTATATTATATTCGAAAATTATTTTCGTACTAAGAAAGTTTATTCGGAAAAACTTAAATAATTATTAATAATATACTTATTGCAAGAGTAGCAAACCTCTATATACATAAATAGCATTTTGTCATATAAAGTGAAAATATTACAAGTCAGAAAATTATTTTAAATCTACAATTAAAATTGTTTCGAGTGCAAAGGATTACAGTATATAAATGTCAAAATACAATAAACTTTCGATTTAGTGTGAAATTGAAAAAAGTATAATAAAACATCGAATTTTCACGCTACGCAATTATTTAGACGATTTGTAAAGTTAAGTTTAACAGTTACAAAAATTATGTTTTCTAAATTGTGATTACTAGTTGATGCGTCTATTGTTTAACAATATATTTCATGAAGTTTGAAATTATTATTTGTTCACGATCGGTGTCGTTTTATTTTACCTTTGTTTTACATGATTTTAAAATTGATAGTTTTTTATAGAAAAAAATTTTAAATTTTTATAGAAATTTTAGAAACTGTTTTTAGAAATTTTAAAAACTGTTTATAGAAATTTTAAAAACTGTTTATAGATCGAATTCGCTTTATGAGGATGAAGCATAAAACACTGGTAAGTATAATTTGTTATCTTAATTTATTAATGCATCTCAAGAAATGTTTAAAATTAGACCATTTGCACGCTGATATTAATATAATATAAGAAAAAGTCAACCAAAAATGGAATTTAATTTTACACATTTTTTCAGATCTCAGATTTTCTTAGAATTTTTACGAACGCCTTATGGACGTTTTATGGACGTCTTTAAGACGTTTTTTAGACCATTTATAAGCCATTCGCAGGTCGTTTGTAAACTATATATAGGAAACATAAAAATAAAGATTCCATGTAAGAGCGAGTTTTAAAAACTTAACTTTCGATAAATTAGCAATAGTATACGTGTATGGGTAATAAAAGCTTTGTTAACAATACTCGAAGCTTGCAGCTCATTTTTATAGTTGTCGATTATCAACCGCTATAAAAATGAGTTGCGAGGCTCGGATAATTATATCTTCGCTTCCTAAGTTGTCCACTTTTTTGTTTACAAGCTGAAGGACAATTTCGGAGAATTTACTGTATTATAACGGGTGAACTTTTCAAAAAGTTTAAAAGTTTCTCTATCTTTATTAGAAAATAGATTGCTAATCGGCGCGTTCTCGACAACGTTCAATTTAAATAAAAAGCGTAGAAACAAAATTCACATCGTTAATTTTATTTTCTGCTTCCATTGTTCATATTAAAGTTGTATTTCAAAGTTTTTAATCTGACTTAGTTGAAAAACATTGAAAATATATTTCGAGTGTCTTAAAGACGTCTTCTTTCAGGCATTAAAAAAGATGACCAAATGAGGGCGTATATATACGCCCGTTGGAGCGAAAGGGTTAATCTATCTCGAAAAATTTAAATTACTCATAATCGCTCGGTTTAATATTTTATTGAAAGTTCTCGTTCAGTTGACAATACTATGCAGCGACGATATGTATGTATAAATAAGCGAAAAAAGTTTATATAAATCTCTAACCTCAACGACCATAAACGGTACGCGCAGCAGACATGTTCGTTCAATGCCCTGGAAATATATGTTTCGTAACAAATTCAATTGCACATTTCTAACAAAGTAAAACATCGCGAACAAGACGAAGACAATTTGATTTATGATGATAGTTTATAGTAGTCTTAAAAAATACGAACTCTGACCTCGACTGAAACGTTAACGATGATAGACCTAGCAGCGACCGCGCTAAATTGCGAGCCATATGCTCGATGAGATCACGCTTATCTCCGTTCTACTCCATTTCGATGACATCAAAAGTCGGTCGCCTTTCATTTTTCAAAAGTTTTCATGTAGCAGCGTCGTTTTTCTTAATCACCTGCACTTAGTCTGTTAGGCGCAATTAAATAATTAATTACTAAACACCGTCAACCTCGCTGACCAAATTCACACTTTGCACTCGAGTGGCGCCTCTGAGGCGCCAATGAAAATAGCTATATAATTAACAAAATAATGTTGACATTATTAACTCTTTGCACTCGAGTGGCGCCTCTGAAGCGCCAATGAAAATAGCTATATAATTAACAAAATAGCGTTGACATTATTAAATACCCTTCTGTTAAAAGCGCAACAGTTTTACGAGTCACAAGACTCAATATAACAAATTATACCAAGTACTATACTACAGCTGGTCGAAATAGCAATTTTGGATCTAAGCTTTAAAAGGCTTCGAGTGCAAAGGGTAATTAGCGATACCTACAATTACAGCTACAACTAAGTTGTTACCAATTTTACAGGAGCCATCACGGCCATTAACCCCTCGCCTTATTTTCTTCATAGTTACAAGGAACGATGCACTTTTTCTATCGTAATTATTAGAATTATAAATTGATTATGGGAATAATTAATTATTACACACTATTAGAACTTTAATTAGAACTTTTATTAATTAAAGAAAGGTATAAATTACGTCCTTTCGTTTTGAGATATTTCAGGTAACTAACGCGAATCAATTCAATAAAAACAATAACGATCGGAAGAGGTAAAATAAACCATCGCGTGCCTTCACATCTTAAACATATTCGGTGGTAAATAAATAAACCATCCATTTGATTGATTTTTACATTCAACTTATTTGTTGAAATTCAACAGTAATAATTTCTTAGATGAAAAGGAAAAATATTTATTCCGTTTGTCTACGTTTACTTAAATGGTTAAATACCGATGACAAGACGACAGAATTTTATTCCGGCATAAAAGAACGGAATAACATTTATACTTAACCCATTGCACTATAATAACGAGTCAGATTCGTGATAAATATTCAATGCTAGATCTAATAAATATGAATATTAGTAATTTCTTCTAAATCGAAATAAAATTGAATTCTTCTGTTGTGAAAGTTTAGGAACGAAATTAAATAAAATAATACAAGAAACAAGAATTATCTGACCCTCTTAATCACAGTATTAATACTTTATCGACCGGTCATAAAGTCGTAAAAATTTTCGTTTCTATTTTGATTTTATTTATCTTATTATTCGCGAAAGGTATTTAATATTTAAAAATTTATATTAATATTGTACATATTGTACATACTATTGTAATAGTAGTACAATTTAACACATTTATCTCAATAATAGATAACAAATTAAGGGTTACTATGGCAACCCATTCACAGGCTACCGATCGGGAAGTAAAGCCGATTTATAGGCTATCGGTTGATAAATTGTTAAAGAACAAATAAGTGCTAATTAACGCAGTATGAAATGAGTCGTAGTGCAAGGGGTAAACACGATATTAATAGAAATCTCTATGACGAACCAGACTCGTAAAAATACGGCAAGCAACCAAGCACGTTTTTGACTCGTTTTATCACATTTAATCTGTATATTGTTGGCTGTAAATAAAATGATGTTTAACCCTTTGCACTCGAGTGGCGACTCTAAGGCGCCGCTGAAAATTATCGTGCCACGTTTTGACATATTAGGGGGACCGGGAAGTAATGTCGTTTTTCTACATTAAATTGAAACATTTTATTTTTAATGAATAATGTAATCACCCTCGTTATCGACAACCTTTTGCCATCTAGTGTGCAAATTGTCAATGCCAGATGGATAAAAATCAATTGGTTTTTTTATCAAAATATCTGGAGATTGCATTTTGAACATCATTCGAATTTTCAA
>NC_135772.1:214090-258061 GCF_028453695.1 Augochlora pura
AACAGCAAATAAACTTAATAGAAAAATCGACTTCTTTCGCAATTCATTCAGCCAATTTACAAATGCCGCAACTCTGGCCATTAAAACACAATGTAATTACTTCATCACACACTCTTATATTATAATTTTTAATTTATATTATTTAAATGTAGATAAGAATAGAATAATAATAATTTATTCCACCAGTTCCTTGACTATATTGCGTAAATCGATTGGCTGGCGTAAAAAAAAAAGAATCCAGCAGTCGCATTATGTATTCAATAACTATCTCTCGGTGTTCCAATTTTGATGGCCGGATCCGTGTACTCGGCTTCGTAGCCTCCGGAGTCGACTATTAAATTGAAATTTACATCCGTCGCTAATCGATCACTCGCTCTCTCTAACCGAGTTAGTCTTTCAAAATCTGCATTATCCGGGCGACGTGACGCCGATACATTATGCGATAAATGAAATTGTATCAACCGGTAATTGGATGATCGGAATTTTAGAAATCGCTGCAAAAGCAAAAACTCGGCGCGGAATTGTACGTTTATTCGGATCAGCCGCGCCGATTACAACGATTACGCGTGCGTGTATTACAGAAGTAGAAATTCAATGACATTATTCTCCCGTACGCGTACAGTGACGCGCAAAAGTATTCGTCCGCCTTTCGAAACTCTGTAACATTTTTCCAAAATTCGATCGAACGGCTTCAACTTTCTTTTTTTTTCGTTGATAAAACAACTAGTCTTCTAGGTAATGATTAATATGAATTTTTTTATAATTTTGCTATTATTTTAAATAGCAAGATTATTTTATTATTATTTTAAATAGCAAAATTATTTTATTATTATTTTAAAGTCAAAAATTCGAGTCTTTTAGATTTTTTATTTGAGCTCATAGTGGTAATTCATAAAATAACTTTAAGTGATTTTGATCATTTTTCATGTGCACTGCAACAACTGTTTATGTTATAAACAATTAAGAATCGTGAAAATTGCAACTTTATCCCAACTTTTAATACTTTTGACCGAAAACTTTACGAAACTTATAGTTTCTTAAATCTCTCAACGACTGCAGTTGAAAAGTTTTATCATAAATAATAGCAAAATTAAAAAAAATAATTTTAGTCACTATCAAATCCTTCTATCAAGTTTGCAAAAAATTTCAAGCTGTTCACAACAATTTCAAGAGAATGACAATTTTAAAAGATAAAACTGTGCGATAAAAGGACGCGAGCTTTTCCATTTTTCTTTTGCCGTTCGAAATACATAATAGCAAAATTTAGAAAAGGTATTTTGGTCATTATTTATAACACTTCTCTGGTACCTAAAAAAAAAAATTCAAATCGTTCGGTCCTATTTTAAACAAGTTGTACCGTTTCGAAAGTTGCACGAATACTTTTGCGGTTCACTGTACGCTTGTTAAAAGCGACGCCGCATGATTACATGCCAATATCGGTAAATTAATAAATCTACCTGATGAAATATTCATGCGACCAGTTTTTTCATACGTGGTTACAAAAAAAAAAGGCGACAAGACAAGACGTCAATAGGACACTGACATTCTGTGGTTAGGCGTAAATAACGTATTTCCCGGTGTCGCGCCATCGTTCACGCATGCACACAATCATATCTGCACGGGTTAATTGAAGTTACACCTTGTAATCCAATTCTATCTTATCTAATTTTCTATCCAGCAATGTTGCTTTTTCTTCCAGCTGCAACAAAAAAAAAGTGCGCGGACATATCTTAATTGCAGTTCACGGCGAAGATTCGATTTAATATAGGTTTCTTGTTCGATGACACGCTTTGTCGGCGTGGCGCGCAATGCGGCGAGAACAAAGGCTCGCGAGACAATAGTATAAAGTTCAAATATTCTGGAATAGTGTTGTCAGATTTTCTTCAATTATTATACTATTAATTAATCTATATTATACTTTATTATTACTATTATTATATATTATTAATCCATTGATATTATAAATTATTATTAATATTATATATTATTAATTCATTTATATTATACATTACTATTAATATTATATATTGTCAATTAATTTATACATCGTTATTGATATTATATATTATATATTATTAATTCATTTATATTATAAATTATTATTAATACATTATATGTTATATATTATTAATTATTATAGTGATTAAGAGAATTTTGATCAATTTTTAGGCATAGGTCAATTATTTTCGACTTGACATTAACATATCTTAGAAACGATATAAAAAATCCTGAGATCGAAATTGTTTCTACTTCCTTGCTTGTTATTTTATAAGAATCTGAACAATTTTTGTATTTCTGATCGCATTGAACAGTTTTATACGCTTTTTTTCTACTCCGAAATGCAGCCGAATTGAAGCATTGGCCACAACAAAAATGAAAAATGGCCGAACATATTCTTATTTAATTAAAAATAATATTATACTTTTCGCAGAAAACAAAATTTGCAATAGATGTTTTATCGTTACATTATTTTGATAATTATTGCTATGATATCCGTGTGCTATGCTATTCATATCTCTCGCATTGTTATTTTATATGACATAAACAACTACAAACTATTTTTCTGTATCTTTAGCTATTTTTAATCAACGCTTTCACTTCAATAAGTCTGACTTAGGTATTTAAGTATGGTTTAAGATTGTTTGAAAGGGCAAATGATCGAAGGACGCAATATAGGTATGTATAAAGAATACGTATTGTTACGACGGAAGCTGTCGATTGTGAAGATCGAGAGAAGTTGGCCGTCGGATCGATATGGTGGTTTCCGGCCAACGAAGTTGTTTAATGAGACGCGAGACTCTCTCGAGCTGTCAAAGCGAGAGGACGCATATAAATAATACTCACAGATCCAATTGTTGATTCGGAAAAATTATCGACATTCTCTCAGTTACAATAATAATATTTTATATGTTATAATATATTACAATAATAATATATAGAATATAGAATAATAGAATATAGAGTCATAGAATCGTAGAATCATAGAATAGAACCGTAGAATAATAGAACATTGAATCATAAAATCATATAATAATAGAATAATATAATAATAGAATCGTAGAATCAGGGAATAATAGTATATAGAATAATAAATAATAGAATCGTAGAATAATAAAATAATGGAATCACAGAATCATAGAATAATTGAACCGTAGAATAATAAAATAATAGAATCGTAGAATCATAGAATAATAAAATAGTAGACTCGTAGAATAATAGAATAATGGAATCGTAGAATCATAGAATGATAGAATATAGAAAAATAGAAAAATGGAATAATAGAATCATAGAATAATAAAATGTTGAATATTGAATACACAATACACGCTATACAATATACAATCTATAACATACTTTAATTAACAACATAGCAATGAAACAACATTTAACAACGTGATAGAAGAACATTTGAATTTTACAGTTTCGTCCTACAAGTCTTTGTCTAGAGCCGTACTGTGCCGACGCGGACACAGCGTCGCGCGTTGCCGTGCGCGCGTTCGACATGATCGCGCATTATTCTATGGCATTCTAAGGTATTAGAAAGTATTCGAAACAATCGTATTGGCATAAATACGCATGATCGAAAGCGCCTACGGCGACATACAATCTCTGAAAATTGTACGACGGTGTCGGCCTCCCAGAGACAACCGACGACTTTTACTCGGCTAGAAAAGCCCGGTGTCTATTCAAGGCCATCGGGTTATCGATCAAAGCCGCGAGCGCGGCTCTCTCATAATACGAAAAACCGATCCCTTTCATCGCGCGAATCGCTTCTAATTCTAATACAATATTGTCCGCGGTCCGGCACTCGCGTCCATCTCGTGCGTTTAATCGCAGCACGTGGACCGATGCGCCGCGTCGGATCAACCCTTTGCGCTCGAAGCCATTTTAACTGGAAATTTGAAATAATTAATCGTAGTGTTTCTATTTTACGTAACAAAGTGTACTTTTGTGGATAGGAAATTCATTCTTGTGACTCGCATCAACAGTTTTACTAATTAACAATTTTTTAAATCTAAATTTTGTCAGTATCAAAATTATCTTGTGATAGAACAATTTTACTGGTGCCCCATAGTTCGATTCTGACAGTGACCAATAAGATGCTAGATTAGCTAGCGCGAAGCGATCGAGCCAACCAGAATCCCAGATCCGCCCATTTAGCTTAAAATATAAAATGTTGAATAATAAGAAAATTAGGTTAGATTATTTTAAATAATTATTATTAGTTTATAATAAATATGGTGGTATTTATACAAGTGATATTAGTTTTGAATTATTGTTAGAAATTATTAAGAGTATAATAACAAAACGTATGGGTTAAAGAATATAGAAATTCTGATAAACAAGAACTTCAATCATTATTAACTAAACACAGTAGCCAATGAGATACTAGATTAGCTAGCGCTAAACGGTCGAGGCAATCAACCAACCAGAAACCCAGTCCGCTCATTGGTTCGGTTAGCTCGCGCTAGCTGAGCTCGCCTGTCATTGGTCACAGTTTTTCGTTA
The DNA here is from genome assembly GCF_028453695.1 of Augochlora pura. Taxonomy (NCBI): domain Eukaryota; kingdom Metazoa; phylum Arthropoda; class Insecta; order Hymenoptera; family Halictidae; genus Augochlora; species Augochlora pura. Next base: position 218,599 of record NC_135772.1, read on the forward strand.
ATAACTCGTAAACAAAGCAGCGGATTGCATTTGCGCTAAGGAAAAAGTACCTCCAAATCACCTCAAAATTCCTCTCATTCCCCGAAAATAACAACATTTTAAGACACCCTGTATACATACAGTTAATTACTTTATATTAAAAGGTATCTCACTTAATAATGTCGATTCTGACAAAAGATAGTGTTACTAATACATCATTTAACGTAGGCAAATGACATCGATGGTAGTTTGGAGATTAAACATACGCCGTCAAAAGCAAGTTTGTCATTAATTGTCACTGCGCAAAAAACATAGTATTTCAAACATAGTGAAAAGAAGTTTCGCGGGGAAGTTTAATAACCTTTTTTCATTTGGAGAAAACGACTGCAGAAAGTTGTCGATTGTTGGTTGAAGCTTACGGCGAACATGCTCTAACCCATAATACTCGCGAACGTTTTAAAAATGGTGATTTCGATACTAAAGACAAGGAGCGTTTCGGTCAGTCGAAAAAGTTTCAAGATTCAGACTTGCGAGCGTTATTATAAGACTCGACTGAAACATTGAAGCAATTGGCAGAAGCATCGAATGTTGCACAATCGAGCGTTTCCGAACGTCTACGCGCATTGGGGACCATCCAGAACCAAGGAAAATAGGATCCGTATGAACTCGAGGGAAGAGACATTGGAAGGCGAAAAACCACTTGTGAAATTATCATTGCTGGACGAAAAAGAAAAGGCTTTTCGCATCGAGTTGCGACATCTGGTGAAAAGTGGATCTATTTTGACAAACCAAAACGCAAAAGATCGTGGGTAGACACAGTTTAATATCGCAAATAGTGCACAATATGCATGGAAAGACAGCTTTGCTGTATATTTGCTGGGATAATAAAGAGCTGAGTATTGGCTAGGATAATAAGGAGTTGTATATTTGCTGAAATAATAAGGAGCTGTGTATTACGAACTGCTGAAACCTGGTGAACCGATTAATGTGAAACGATGTCGACGACAATTAATAAAATTAAACCGAGCATTCGAGGAGAAACGACTAGAATGCACCCAAAGATATGATAAAGTCATTCTTGAACGTGACAATGCTCAACCCCATGTCGCAAATTGTGTAAAAAGCTATTTGGAAAACACTAAACGGGACGTTCTACCTCCCTCGCCGTATTAACCGGACACGACTCTTTCGAACTACCACTTATTTCGATGAATGCAGCACGGATTTTCAGAACGACGCTTCCATTCTTTCGAAGAAGTGAATATTTGGCTCGATGAATGGTCGGCCTCAAAAAACGACCAGTTCTTTTGGCACGGGATCCATTTCTTGACGGAAAGATGAGAAAAAGTAATAGCCAACGATGGCCGATACTTTGATTATTAAGTTGCTCATTTTGTTATGGAAATAAATGCTTGAATTTGGCGCAGAAATGAACATCATTAACCAGAAAAACTATTAATAAGTGAGACAATATCGACCATTTTTTAGGCGAAGCTCAATTATTTTCAACTTAAAGTTATCGTATCTCAGAAACGGTATAAAATATCCTCTGATTAAAATAGTCTCCAATTTGTTGCTTCTTATATTATAACACTCTAGATACGTGTTGTGTTCCAAATTGCAGCGAACAGCTCGAAAACCCAGTATTTCGTCCGCGATTTTCGTGCAGCAGAAAAAAGCCGCATAAAAGTGTGCGCATAAAAATGAGACGTGCATCTGCTGTAGCTCGTAAACATTGAACAAGTGAAGATTCGCGGGAAATATTATCCTTGGACGAATCTAAGTTGCGTCGCGTCTCTCTTCATGCAGGACACAACAATTTTCAATTACAGTGGACTTATCAATTTCTTTTCTTCTATTTATGTTAATCTTCTGACCTCTGCCGTTAGTCCGTTATGTCTTTGATTCTCTTATGGTATTGGTATCCGGCAATTAAAGGGCGCCAGATGTGTTCCATCGATAACGACCGAATAAAAACCGAACAGGTATTCCGATCGACCCGAGGACGTATCGATAATCATCTGGATGAAATTCGTCGGACCGTTAATTTATGTAACCGGGTCGAAACGAGTTTGATCGATTGTCGTTTAAAATCTGCCAGCTGTGAACGGCAGCGAACGTTCGAGGAAGGGCGGACCCTGGGTCCGCTTTTTAATTACTAGCTTAAATATCTATTATACAAAATATCTATTATAAATATCTATTATACAATAATTTGACAAGATCTGATATCGTGATACGAGAATATTTGTATTTTACATTTTTGTGCCGCGCGGCCGCACCGCGCAGCGCGACGGTGTCGCTACGTGCAGATAAGTCTTTGTTTACGATGGAATAAGGCAGGAGAAACAGTGTAAATCTCGCAATGGTGAAATGCTCGATCAACTATGCATATCGCGGGTCATTGATTTTGCCGGTCTCGCGCCTATGTACTTATGTGCAGCCGCTTGCCGTCGTTATGCATTATGCAAAGTCTTTTTTCCAACTGCCGCCTCCTGCCACGGCGCGCGCCGCGCCGCGCACAGTGGTCCCAATCGAAGCATTAGCAGTTCACGACGATTTTAGCATTGTCCAAAGACTTAAATATTGCTTTACACGCGCCTTTGTATTCGCATTAACGTCGGCTATAACAATATCAAGTAAAAAAATATATAAGGAGAATTATGAAATCTATGCGACGCTAATTTTTTATGTAAAAGTAACGTTTCTGACATATTTCAAAGTGGCACTTTTTAAAGTTTATAGAGGAGTAAGTATTGATTTGATATTTATGTGATTGTAATAATTTTTCTATTTTCGTAGATGTATTCTTTATAAACAAAAACAATGTTTCTAATATAATATTATTAATATAAAAGTTCCAATATTTATAATAGTCCCCATGACGTTCGTGGCAAATGTATATACTCTTAATTTTCAAGTTTTGAAATAAACAAAATAATCCTTATTTCTTTAAATAATGGATTCTATTCGCAGTCAGGAACTGAGAGGTTTCTGAGGCCATTTTAAATATCGTTTCTCTTTCCAAGCACATTTTACTGAAACTTGCTTTCTTTTAATATTATGTTAATTATTGATTAGGTTTGGATGAGGTTAAATAAATGCTGAGTTTTGTAAATAATGTTCGCGATATGTTCGCGAATGCATGAAGAATATAGAAATAATAGTGAAAGTATAAGGGAACAATAATGTGATATCGCTGACGACCATAGTAGTTGATGCGACGGTAAAATAGAAGGGAAAAGATATATAGGGTGACCCAAAATGACTCGCATTTGGGAACTGAGAGATTCCTGAAGTAATTTCAAGTATCTTTTTCCTATACAAAAATTTTCTTCGAAGCGTCGTTAATGAGTTATTAACGTAAAACAATGACCAATCAGAAGCGACCTCGGCTGGCGCGAGGAGGACGAGTTCATTGGTTCGGCCGCCACGCGCTAACTTCTCTCGCCTCTCATTGGTTACTGTTTTTTGTTAATAACTCCTTGACGACACCTCGGAGAAAAATTTTGTAAAGGAAAAAGTTGCTTGAAATAACCTCAGGAACTCATCATTTCCCAATTATTTATAATAATATTTATTCATAAGAATATATAAGTATCTCTATATATTTTACGTCTATTTATTGACAGTAATATAGTTAAGTAGCATAATGTAATTAATATAATATAAATACGAAACGAAGATAAGGCTTCTTAATGGCGGGAATTTTGTGTATAGTCCTCTTACTTGCTGCCCCACTGTCGCACTTACTGTACAATGACTAAAATACTTCTTTGAAATTTTACTATTACTTGAAATAACAACATAAAATAAAAAACTCTAGTTTCATTATACTTTGTTATTCGAGCCTATAGCGAGAATTTACCATTGTTAAATAAGGTTAACATTGTTATTGCCTGTTAACATTTTAGTTCAGTACATTAAGTTCGTATTTAAAGTAGCAATTTTTCACGAATTTTAATCGAAAGCAATTTTTACATCTTTCAATGGCTGTAGTTCGTCTGTGTTTTTAAATAAATAACTAAGCCATTTCACAATCGAAACAATAAGCATTTAATACCTTCAATTGAATAATATATTCATATTTATTGCCACGGACTTTGAATAAATCGATGTTAAAAACATTGTAATATAACGAACAAATGCTTGAAGAACTAAAGGAAACACTAACGTAAAATTATTTTCATTTTATTTATTTTAAATTAACGTAACATTAACATTTATAATAACGTAACATTAACGTGTTTTCTGGATATTAAGGCTACTTTTTTCTTAATTGTACGTATACTATAATTGTATACTATAATTCGTATATAAAGTACGTATACTATAATTCTTAATTGTACGTATATAATAATTGTTTACGTATTAATAAAAACTCTAGATTCCGATGATGTTACAAATTGTTTGAAATAGGTTAATTTCTAGTGCAATCAGTTCGATCTAGTTACTTTGGGTAGCACTGGCCCATGCCGTTGCGTAATTATTATGCGCGTGCGCCGATGAGTTTTCGCGAGTCTTTTGTTCCCTAAATGCGATTCTTGCTTCCTCTTGAACCAGCAGTCGTACGCGCTACACGTGGTTTGATCTTGTCCGTAATATTAATCTTTCTATTGTGTGTTTATTATATGAGTAGTCGCGTTAAGTTCAGATATTCGTTCTTTTTAATTACTTCTTAATTTCGCGTATTCCACAATAAAATCCTGACACAAATAAATATTGATTTCCGATTGTTATCCATTGTTCGAATCACTGTGCGGTGCACCGCCGTGAAAACCACCGAGCGCCGTGACTTTAGTCATCCGGCTGAAAAAAGCTTGTGTTGCAAACGTTTTGTCCCTCGCGTTCTACTAGAATTCCTGCGAGAAACAAATACGATATCATTGTGAACATATCGCAGAACTGGTTTACGCGCAACCGATACTTGTTAGGTCATTCAGGCCTAGACACTTGGATCGCCGGCGAGGGCGAAAACTTTGAACTTGTTCGTGAACGCTTGAAATCGTTGAACGTACGTTTTCGAACACTTAATACCATTATTTACACAAAAATTCATACAAACTCTCTGCTCCATTATTTTCAACAGCAAAAAGTCGCTGAACACGCAAACACGAGTCTAACCTTCTTGCCTCTCACATAAAAATAACACATGCTATATGGTCAAAACTGTGAACATAAGATCGCGACGAGTGTACCAACATAGCAAAAAAAACATTTTGAAATTAGAGTGTACAGAGCGCGCGAAATTTGAAAAGTCGCCTTACTCTTTGATCACACCTCGTGTACCATATTCATTCTTTCTGTAGATTTCTTGTCTTATTTCTTGTTTCGTTTTTACTTCTCTTCTTGTTCTCTTTTTACTTTACTTCTCTTCTTGTTCTCTTTTTACTTTACTTCTCTTCTTGTTCTCTTTTTACTTTACTTCTCTTCTTGTTTTCTTTTTACCTTCTTTCTTATTTTTCTTGATATTCCTTTTATCATTGAAACTCTCTTTCCTTTTTTGGAAGATCATCTTTCGCTTGACGCATGTTCTGATTAACAACGCACTGTACTAAACAGCGCAACTAAAAATGTTGTCAAAAGAGAGACTTGTTTATAAAACAAACAATAAATGACTTTTTGGAAAAATGATTTAGTGGCCGGAATGATTAATTAAAACGACCTCAACTCGGTTATGGGAGCCTTTGGCGGAGATTCGAACAAATGGAAATAATTTATATAATTTTATACTTCATGAATAATGTATAAAATCAAGTGACGTTGTTATAAACTACAAATAGTCGAAAATAACTAACATCTCAGTTTTTTTACGACTTTAGGTAAAAAATTGCAAGGCTTCGACAGAATCCAATTAACAATTAAAATCAACCAATTGAATTGAAATATTATATACGCGTATAATATTTATAAATGCGTATAAATTACCGAAATCTGCAAAACGCATTGTTTAAATTTTCGTCATAAGCGCAGACAGGGAAGCTGAAAGCCATCAGTTGTTTAATCATTTCTGTCGTTTCAAACAAATGCTTGACGTTCTTTCAGCATCGATGGATCACTACGTAATTTTCAATATGGTGCAATTTTTAATTTTCAAATTAAAGGTTCAGACTTTCAAAGCATGTGATTACAATAAAAATATGTATGCTTCTGCTGCAATCATATTTATAATATTCTTTTCCTTAATATGCATTGTATAAATGCGCAAATTTGAATATAAATTTTCTGATATAAAAGGACAAGATCGCAATGGAAATATTTGTCAATATGTTGCGCAATGACATTAATTTATTCAGACGATTACAATAGATGAGAAACGATGTAAAACAGCTCGAAAAATTTACCAGTTTTACTGAAAAATTATGAATCCGATTGAAAGTTCACTCATGTATATGTGGATTCATAATGTGCGATTGTTACGCGCTTATTACATTATTATTCACATAGAAGCGTTAAATAAAAAATAAAATTCAATTGTTCTCACTTTTCTTATTAATAATGGAGATGTCTTAGTTCCATGAAGTATGGTAGAAACAAGCGTTTTAAAAACGTTCCATTTTGTACAATCTTCACTGCAATTATATCAGCATAAATGAATAAATAAATAGTAGCAGACGTGCAGATCGGCAATAATAATTTCGTCGTATTTTTAAGTAAGATAAAAGTGCTCTGTAAAGACTATTTTTTATATTTATTATTTTATAGACTCGCGTTCTGTTTAAATTTATGATTGCTGATAAAATAATATTGCATTTATTTCGATCAATTTTTCCTGGAAAATTCTTGAGTTTTTGTGAACGCGATAAATAACTAATACTCCTGAGACTGTATCTATGATTTTGCATATGTATGCGTCAATTTTATGTCTATTTAATTTTTGAGAATATCTATTTATTAATTTTATTATATGACTGATCAATTTATTGCCTGTTCTTTTTATCTATTCATTTATCGATTTATTATTATTATTATTATTATTATTATTGCCAATATATTCATTGTAATATTTTATTCAATTATTATATATTTATACTATTTATTTATTAAATAGCCTGAGTATGGGATAATTCTGTAAGTCACCTCCAAGCATTCGATGCAAGCCCGGGGGAACATGATTTGCTAAATAAACTAATTCATGCGCATTCAAATTTATATTGTTAATTAATAGTAGAAAATATTGAGATGAATATAAAATAATTTAACATCGTTTATAAAATATACAACTGTATTTTCGTAATCATATCAATATAACGAATGTACAACCATCGCGTTTCTTTGTCGAGGTTATTTTCCTCGTTAAAGTTTTATGTCTGTCTATTGCTATGTCAGATATATGTATCGCTACAATTTGATCCTATAGCTTTGACATAACCTTCACTCGATATATCGGATCATTAGAATTTTTCTATGCTCGTGTTCGGTTTTGAAATTTACGATTTCCGATGAAATAACATTAGTTTTACTTTCACGAATTTTTCCTAGAAAACTCTTAACAAAGTATTGCGTGAAAATTGAGTTCTCGCGAACGCGATAAATAATTAACATTTATGCGCATTGTAGTAGCTACGAAGTCTCGATACTAGTAATAATAAAGTTTACGACATTGCTACAATTTGGTACCGTTAGGTTACGATCGAGATTAACGACACATCGCGGTGCATAAGACTGTGTGTTCTCCTCTTTCGATCCTAGGAAGAGAAAGAGTTCGACGAAATTTCAACCGGACAATTCGATCGACGACGACGACTTGAGCAAGATAACGCGCTCCGGCAGCGTTACGGTACGAGCAATAATCTTTCGTAACTGTTCCCGCACTATTCGCGGAGGGCATTTAATCCGTGATAACCGGCTGCGCCCGCGCTCACAATCAACAGCGATCGAGTAACACGGTATTTTCGCCGCGCATATCGGCGCGGGAATTATGCGATCACGTTTTTCAACTATCACCGAACCGACGACCGCCGACCGTCGTCGTCGTTTTCGCGTAACGCAATTACAATGGTACACTAAATGCAATGAAATATCAGCAGAACGCAATTAATCTTGCCGGGGTTCAAAAGTACACGTCAGATAAGTGAACGTTTCCGAGCAAAACAGCACCGGCTTTTCGAAATACTACCGACCGCTCCATTAAATTGCATCACCCCGATGAAAGTTTATACACCCACGATGCACTCGAGCGAAATTTATTTAAATGTAGAACGCGGAGGCTGGATAAATCACCGATAGCGGCTGATTTTATCTCGGTTTATTCTTTAGTACGTCCTATTTAGATTTTATAAAGTGAATTAACCATCTCTTGTGTTGAGATTAGCCGTGCTAATTATTATAATTTATTGTTAAGTATTAGTTAGATTAATATATTATTATTATATATTAGCCAATTTAATATATTCTTATTAAATGTTTGCCGATTTAATATATTCTTATTAAATGTTAGCCGATTTAATATATCCTTATTAAATATTAGACAATTTAATATATCCTTATTAAATATTAGACAATTTAATATATGCTTATTAAATATTAAACAATTTAATATATTATACCTTGACACTATCTATAGAAATAATATGATCTATATAAAAACAATGTAACTTGTTAAAAATCATATATTTTATAGTGACATTTTGGAAAATGATATAAAACAAAGTCTCTATAAATAAATTATACTTTGAAAAAATTCTTCTATACGCGATACCGAGTACTAAGAGCTATAAAAAAATCATTAATTCAATTAAGAAGTCATTTCATCGATTAAAGTAGTATTAATATATGTAACAAGTAGTATGAATAGTAAGAAATAGTATTAATATACGTAACAAGTAGTATGAATAGTAACAAATAGTATGAATATTAATGTGTATTTAATAAGAATATTCTTTGATATTTCCTCTATTTGAATGTGTCACAAATAAATACTTTGCTATGTCATTATCAATATGCGAGACAATATTACTAAATTCTTCTACTTTCGATAATAGTTTACATTAAAAATCGTCCACCATCATATTTTATCTAGTTTTCTACATAGAATATGTTTTATAAACAAATAATTATTATAAGCAGTACAGAAATATCCTACATACTTTATTAAATGATCTTTTTACACAGTTTCCTATAAAAACGAATAAAAACTAATGTCTCTGTAATAACTATAATATAACTGTAATAACTAAAATAAACTTTAAATGTTTATAAACATTGAAATAATTCACATACCAAAGAAATCGTACGTTACATTGTAGAATACTCTATGCAGAATATCTCGATAAAGTTTCAAGTAAATCGAATATACAAGGTGTCCTAAAAGTCACTACAAATTTTTGTTCGAAACAATTCGAATACTGCTGGGAACTCCGCGGTAAAACAAGTTTATGACAATTGACTCGGTTGCGTCAACCTTCGATTCGTGCATTCAGATATGCCAAATTGATCAATTTCATAACACGAAAATAGGAAAAAAGGTGGTGTTGCGAACGATTCGTTCCACTTGGCGGATAATAATTTCATCGCGATTGTTTACATCGACGTGATTTCATCACGTTTTCATTGTCGTTCTAATTTCACCGACACCAATTTTCATCGACGATCTACTATCGTCTATTACTGAATCGAGAATATACAGTTACCGACAAAAGTTATGTCAAGGTTATTAATATAACTATAATATTAATATAACTATAAAAAGTTAAGAAACAACGTATTGGTCGATAATTTCGGTATATTATGTCTTCTAAGATACACAGCTTCTAAATAAAAATAGCATAATAAGTTAACATTCTGTGCATCAATAAACAATGATTTTTTCGAACGTGCTTGTACAACTACCACAATTAATTCCTTACGCTATAATAACGAGTCAGACTCGTAGCGAAAATTTTATACAAACTCTACTAAATATGAATATTATTAATTTCTTCTACGTCGAAGTAAAAATCAATTCGTCACCGAACGGAAGCACATGCCTTTTGTATATACGTTTTCCAAGTCTTAAATAATTACTATACTCAGTAAAGCAATTGTTGCTCTTACACAGCACGTATTCTTCATTTTTAATATGAAAAGACTTGTACAAGAACTATATTACTTACTCTAACAACATTTTAGATGAATATGTCATTGATCGCCGTGTGGAAATTGGGAAAAATGGTTCCCAGAAATTGTAACGAAATTTTACAGTATCGATTTTAACTTATCGAAATTTATTTGTCAAAATGGGGCGAGACTGTTTAATGGTTTACGATTGTTCGAGCATCGGCGGCGCTGATCATTGTTGCCTAATCTGCTACCAACGGTGAAGACGCTGATGTCACATTATTTAAATAAAGTCGTTTCGTAGATTAGGTCTGCCCTCGGATTCTCCGTTCGGTTTGGCGGTATTAATCGAAATAGGTAAAAGGATTCGTAAGAACATCGTTTCAGGTCCGGTCCCGCAGATAAAAGCGAAATTAATGACCTAGGCTTCGTGGTTCTCGATAAGAGACGAGAAAACGCCGAAAAACCACCGCGACGCGAATCCGGTCCTTGAAATCGGCGGATCACAGAAGAAACGAGACATCGAGGCGACGCTTTGAAACATCATTTAACCCTTTCGTTACGGCAGTCTGCTCCGCTACGGAACGGTCATTTGTAGGCTTCTATTACATTACATTATATCATAATATAATATAATATAATATAATAAAATATTTACACATATATTATATTATATATAATATAATTAGTAATTAATTTAATAATATAATTTACTTAAGTATGGTAAATGAGTGTGTTTCAAATGTCATTTTACATTGTATACCTGAAACGTATAATATCTATTACGTAATACAAACTCCAGAATATCTTATTTTTTTAAGATATTCTGCAGCATCTAAGCATCTTTTCTTTACGAAATAAGAAAACAACTATCGTCCGAATAGTTCTCCCATCTTCAGAAAATTTATAACGTCTCTCTTTCTCGCTCTCTCTCTCTCTATCACTCTCTCCCTCTCCCTCTCCCCCTAACTCTCTCTCTCTCTCTCTCTCTCTCTCTCACACTGCCAGTCTCCCTCTGTCTGTCTTTGTCTCCGTCTCTGCTTCTCTGTTACTGTCTCTCTGTGTCTTTGTTTTTGTCTTTGTCTCCGTTTGTTTCTGTCTTTGTCTCTCTTTCTGTCTCTGTCTGTTACTGTCCTTGTCTCTGTCTGTTACTGTTTTTGTTTCTGCCTGTTACTGTCTTTGTCTCAGAGTCTTAGTCTCTGTTTCTGTCTCTGTCTGTTACTGTCTTTATTTGAGTCGGTGTTTGTTACTGTCTTTATCTCTGTCTGTTACTGTCTCTCTGTGTCTTTGTCTCTGTCTCTGCCTCTCTGTCTATATCTCCGTCTCTGTTGCGGTCTCTGTTTATTACTATCTTTGTCTCTTACTGTTTCTGTCTGTTACTGGCTTTCTGTCTGTCTCTGTCTGTTACTGTCTTTGTCTCTGTTTCTGTCTCTATCTCTCTCTCCCTCTCTCTCTCACTGCCTGTCTCTCTCTTTGTCTTTGTCTCTGTCTGTTACTGTCTTTGTTTGAGTCTGTGTTTGTTACTGTCTTTGTCCCTGTTTCTGTCTCTGCCTCCCTCTCTCTCGCTCTCTCTCACTGCCTGTTTCTCTCTCTGTCTTTGTCTCTGTTTGTTACTGTCCTTGTCTCTGTTACTGTCTTTGTCTCCGTTTCTGTCTCTGTCTGTTATTGTCTTTGTCTCTGTCGGTTACTGTCTTTGTTTGAGTCTGTGTTTGTTACTGTCTTTATCTCTGTTCCTGTTTCTATCTCTGTCTGTTACTGTCTCTCTGTGTCTTTGTCTCTGTCTCTGCCTCTCTGTCTATATCTCCGTCTCTGTTTCGGTCTCTGTTTATTACTGTCTTTGTCTCTGTCTCTTACTGACTTTCTCTCTGCCTCTGTCTGTTACTGTCTTTGTCTCTGTCTGTTATTGTCTCTACCTCTTTCTCTCGCTTTGCCTGACTGTCTCTCTCTCTCTCTCTCTCTCTCTCTCTCTCTCTCGTATCACCTCTCCCCCGTGTCAACACCAACAAATTCGCGGATGCGGCGTGGCCGACATTTCGGTTCCGTTAAAAAGCCACCACTGTCCTAGCGACGAAACACAGACGTCTAAAAATACCGAAGGTCTATCGTGGCCGCGGGATCTCGTATGTTAATTTACTTTCTACGATCTAATCGCGGCAGCGACTGGTCGGACGCGTTTTTTCTTTCCTGTCAGTTTTTTCGCTCGATCGAAAGGTCCCGAAACGATTTGCATCGCGGCGGAGCGAACAGTAGATTCTCGACGCGTTGTAGAGTCTCGCGACGAATCGGTCAAAGCTGCGATGCGACGCACAGCCCTTGGAAGCTGTCTCTTTAACCCTTCTGCTACGGCAGAACCGTCCGCCGAAGTACCGTCGCTGAACGGAAAGTCGCGATCGTTTTGATGTTTGAAGTTTATTAAGGAATTTTGTTTGATGTTGTTTTAACGAAGAACAGTTTCAAGAAATTTTAAGAAGTTTTAACACTAAATCTACCGAGCTCAAACAGTGCCAGCGTGTTTTGCTTCAGAAGAACGGCAAGACTGGATTTATTTAGATTTTCTATTATTTGTATTATAATTTATGCTTCAATCGTGATATCCATTTAATAATTTCGTATGTAAAAGACTTTATAATATAAAAAATTTTCGGAGAAAATGTGTGGAATTGTTGGTCATTTTGACCGACTTGGTAGGTTCAGCTTTAATACACTAAGAAGCGCTAAGAAATTTACAAGTCATCTCGAAGACGAAGATTATTCGAATCATCGAAATGCAATGCGAAAATATGTCGAATTTTCTCTGAGACTTAGCTGTGCACAATCGACAAAGTAGATGCAACGTGTAGAAAACAAGGATTTGTTTTGCGTTGCAGCACGACAAAATTCGTGAGCCGTCCTTAACCCTTTGGCCACGGCAGACTTTGACACGCTCCAGCCGCGCGGTACAATACGAATTCACTCGCGACGTCCACTGGGTATGGCAAAGTTGTTCATTAGTCATGCATTTCTGGGGAAGTATATTAACCCTTTGCACTCGAAGCTATTCCGACTGCAAATCTAAAATCATTTTCCTGGCAATCTAAGACACTGCTAAAAAATACTAAATACTACTATTTAAAACCATAATTTATATTCCTAAATTTCTGTTTAATAAAATACTAAAGAGCGTTATACGAATAAATGAATGTGAACGAATCAAATGAAAAGAAAGATATGCACAAATCATTTTAAATTCAGAGTATAAATCGGGAACGGTTCAATTAAAGAAATGAATTAAATTGTTGACAACCTGTAATTCTTCAGCTCTTGATAGTACTTGCAATCATTTATGCCAATTACCATTGGCACTGTAATAGCGTGTCGACACTTACCTGAAACAATCAAGAAATATTACGAATTAATATCGATTAATAAAAATACATTTGATTATAAAATACAATAGCTAGTACAAAATATTTGTTAAATTGTTGGAATAAACGAGTTTACCTGTTATATTAACAAACATTCTGACATTTAGTTTTCATAGTAATATAATAGGTATAATAAGTAATATAATACCATAATAAATCCACTAATGTTTCAGAATGAGTTGCACAGTGCCAATACATCTCTTTATCATAGGATCTTTCGATTGGTAAACTAATTATATTATAATAAATAATATTTAATAATATTTAGTAAAATAATATATTACACAATAAATGAACAATACATAACGACACTTATAATGATTAAAAAAATGGTTAAAGAAAATACAAAAAGATATGAGAGACAGTTATATGAAATAAATAAATATTGATATTAATTTTATATCAATTATAATAGAAATTGTCTTCAGGAACTAATTCATTTATTAATTCCGAATTGTCTGGATAAAACAGGAAATTGTTTTTCTAGACTTATAAACGCTTCCCCTTGTTTCTCTGATAGTCCAAATAAATTTGGCATAGTAACAATAGTGCTATAGTAATATAACAACTGAAAATCAAAACTTCATCTATTTAATTTCTATTGTGAAAGCAACTTCATAGATATTTACACGAAACATATTATTTATCATACCCTTCCGCCTCAAATAATTCACCTTTTTGCATTCCCATTCACAAATCCAAAATACTACAAAATGGATGTGCTGTGCTATAATTATGCTCCTCAGTATACACGTGTATGTGCACAATAAATATACGTAAAATTCTACCCGTAACTATGTAGCCAATTATGAGAAGATTAGGTGTAAAGTGTGGTAGATATAATCAACAGCAGTTGTATAGCATAGTAACGTGTTGAACTACACGGTTCTTACAAATTTTACACTTGATTTTCTCATAACTGGCTCGACATCTGCGGTTGATTTATGCAGAAACATCGATTAGTCGAACGCGCCTGTCTTCTTATACGAGTCTCGGTCCTGAAGACGTCATTCGTTCTTATTTTCATATTTTCACGGGTCTGCGAACCGGACAAATAAATAAATGGAGAAACAACTGACTCTCTCCGACCGTAAAGAGGGAGACTATAGTATTCGCATTATTCGAACTAAATAAAAATTTATTAACACTAAACCTACCATGGTCAAAATAATCGGTTTCTGGTTTTACAATATTACACAAGCATTAAAAGAACTTTTTGTTAATTAACAATAAATTACATTATTGTAGCAAGCTTTATAATTGACCGTAGGGTCAATTAGAGTAGGTTAAGTTAGTGTAAATTAATTGTATTATACTTCGTAGTATTACTGTAGAAATTATTTCAGGAATTATATACATGGAAATCTCACGAAACTCCGTGTAATATTACAACATGGTAACAAACAATGTTGCATAACAATAAGAGTAACAATAACCAAAATGATATTATAAAAGACTTTGAGTCGTTTATTAACTTAATATCACTTTATATCAAAGAAACTTATCTTATTAAATTAAGCTTGAAAAGTTGCATTTTGAACACAAGAAGACAATTATTCAAATCACAACGCAACCTTCCAACAGAGATTTCGAACTCGTTCCGCTCATAACCTCCCTGAAACTGTTTAGAAATGTTTCTTTATCTCACGATGGGATTCTGTCAGAGAAATGTACGTAGGTACCACGAGTGATCACAGCGACGCCTGTGGCGTGAAGCACGA
This sequence comes from Augochlora pura, assembly GCF_028453695.1. NCBI lineage: Eukaryota > Metazoa > Arthropoda > Insecta > Hymenoptera > Halictidae > Augochlora > Augochlora pura. The sequence goes on from NC_135772.1 coordinate 233,741, forward strand.
GCTTATTTAGATTAGTTCAGATCGGTTCGATTACGTTTAACATATTTACTGTTCTCATCTTCTGCATATAATATAACCGCCTCTATTTGTTTCTCGCATAATCTCGTTCCATTTCACTGCGTACTCACTCACCTACAGATTGATTAGTATTTGAAGCGTAAACAGCGGCAGATTCCATCCAATAAACGGTCGCTTAATAAAAGCAGCAACGTCCGACGTGCCATTCATGTTTCGAGTGCTCGAATGAAACACCGCGGACGGGCATCCTTTCCTTGGAATCCCGGCTCGCTGCGCCGTCCATAAATACATCGGCGACAAGAAGAACATTCTTGGGGGTACACACACCGTGGAACGATAATAATCGTACGAGCAAAGTAAAAATGTTCTCCTGCGCGTCGACGCAGAGAAAGATGAAAGGGACAGCGGCGCTGGGGCGAAGATTGATTCCGCGGCGGAGATCTATGAACACGTTAGCGGAATGCTATCGATATGGTGCAACGCGGGGACAGGCAAACGGACGCGGTTCTATTACCGTCGGTAAAATTGGTGGCATTTGCGGTCGGCCGGTCGCGAACTGACGGAATCTCTACAGGGCAATGCCGCCTGTGGTCGAAATTCGAATTAAATGCTGATTCTATTAAAATTCTACAGTTTCGTAATCGTTCGTCGATCACTGTGTTTTAGAGAGAAACGCATAATCCCGATCAATTTGCACGAGTGCGATTACACTGACCAACATTTTTTTTCCTCGTTTCGACAGCTGTCCAATTAACGAACACCCTTTTGTTACTGAATATTTTTCATAACATACAGTGAAAGATGTTCGTTATAGCTTTTTTATTAATAGACGTTTCGGTTAATGATGTCAATTTATTTTCGACAAATTTGACCGTTTATTTTTGTAACGAAATGAGAAATTTAGTAATTAAAGTATCGACTTTTATGGTAGCTCGTTTTTATGCGATATTTTGTGCTGCACGAAAATCGCGGACGAAGTACTGGGTTTTCGAGCTGTTCGCTGCAATTTGGAACACAAAACGTATCTAGATTGTTATAATATAAGAAGCAACAAATTGGAGACTATTTTAATCTGAGGATATTTTGTACCGTTTCTGAGATGTGTTAACTTTAAGTAAAAAATAATTATGGTTCACCTAAAACATGATCGATATTCTCTTACTTATTAAAAAATGCTCTGGTTAATAATGTTGACTCTTGAGCCAAATTTGAGCTCTTATTTTCGTAACAAAATGAGAAATTTACTACTCAAAGTATCGGCTTATTGGTACCTCCTTTTTATGCAAACAGTTTTATACGCCCTTTTCTGTCGTGTGAAAATTCTACACGAATTATGTACTGCTTTTTCAAGCCGTTCGCTGCAATTTCGGACACAAAACCTATTCAGATTCTTATAATATAATAAATAACAAATTAGAAACTATTTCAGTCAGAGGATATTTTATACCGTTTCTGAGATACGTTAACTTTAAGTTGAAAATAATTGAGCTTCGCCTAAAAAATGGTCGATATTGTCTCACTTATTAATAGTTTTTCTGGTTAATGATGTTCATTTCTGCGCCAAATTCAAGCATTTATTTCCATAACAAAATGAGCAACTTAATAATCAAAGTATCGGCCATCGTTGGCTATTACTTTTTCTCATCTTTCCGTCAAGAAATGGATTCCGTGCCATAAGAACTGTTCGTTTTTTGAGACCGACCATTCATCGAGCCAAATGTTCACTTCTTCGAAAGAATGGAAGCGTCGTTCTGAAAATCCGTGCTGCATTCATCGAAATAAGTGGTAGTTCGAAAGAGTCGTGTCCGGTTAATACGGCGAGGGAGGTAGAACGTCCCGTTTAGTGTTTTCAAATAGCTTTTTACACAATTTGCGACATGGGGTTGAGCATTGTCACGTTCAAGAATGACTTTATCATATCTTTGGGTGCATTCTAGTCGTTTCTCCTCGAATGCTCGGTTTAATTTTATTAATTGTTGTCGACATCGTTTCACATTAATCGGTTCACCAGGTTTCAGCAGTTCGTAATACACAGCTCCTTATTATTTCAGCAAATATACAACTCCTTATTATCCTAGCCAATACTCAGCTCTTTATTATCCCAGCAAATATACAGCAAAGCTGTCTTTCCATGCATATTGTGCACTATTTGCGATATTAAACTGTGTCTACCCACGATCTTTTGCGTTTTGGTTTGTCAAAATAGATCCACTTTTCACCAGATGTCGCAACTCGATGCGAAAAGCCTTTTCTTTTTCGTCCAGCAATGATAATTTCACAAGTGGTTTTTCGCCTTCCAATGTCTCTTCCCTCGAGTTCATACGGATCCTATTTTCCTTCGTTCTGGATGGTCCCCAATGCGCGTAGACGTTCGGAAACGCTCGATTGTGCAACATTCGATGCTTCTGCCAATTGCTTCAATGTTTCAGTCGAGTCTTATAATAACGCTCGCAAGTCTGAATCTTGAAACTTTTTCGACTGACCGAAACGCTCCTTGTCTTTAGTATCGAAATCACCATTTTTAAAACGTTCGCGAGTATTATGGGTTAGAGCATGTTCGCCGTAAGCTTCAACCAACAATCGACAACTTTCTGCAGTCGTTTTCTCCAAATGAAAAAAGGTTATTAAACTTCCCCGCGAAACTTCTTTTCACTATGTTTGAAATACTATGTTTTTTGCGCAGTGACAATTAATGACAAACTTGCTTTTGACGGCGTATGTTTAATCTCCAAACTACCATCGATGTCATTTGCCTACGTTAAATGATGTATTAGTAACACTATCTTTTGTCAGAATCGACATTATTAAGTGAGATACCTTTTAATATAAAGTAATTAACTTTATGTATACAGGGTGTCTTAAAATGTTGTTATTTTCGGAGAATGAGAGGAATTTTGAGGTGATTTGGAGGTACTTTTTCTTTAGCGCAAATGCAATCCGCTGCTTTGTTTACGAGTTATTAACGAAAAACTGTGACCAATGAGAGGCGAGCTCAGCTAGCGCGAGCTAACCGAACCAATGAGCGGACCTGGGTTTCTGGTTGGTTGATTGGCTTGATTGCCTCGATCGTTTAGCGCTAGCAAATCTAGCATCTCATTGGCTACTGTGTTTAGTTAATAATGATTGAAGTTCTTGTTTATCAGAATTTCTATATTCTTTAACCCATACGTTTTGTTATTATACTCTCATATTATGGTGTAATCGAAAAGAAGTGTACAATTGAAAATTCCATGAAAAGTTGTATAACAGGCAAATTTCATTTACAATTTTTCCTTGCAAGAGTAAAACATTTATTAAAATACTATTCTAATTTAATTCATTGTTTAATATTCAATTAGCATTAACCCCAATTTTTACACTAATTAAATATCTCGCAATAAATTTTTAATAATTTCTAACAATAATTCAAAACTAATATCACTTGTATAAATACCACCATATTTATTATAAACTAATAATAATTATTTAAAATAATCTAACCTAATTTTCTTATTATTCAACATTTTATATTTAAAACTAAACCTATCAATATAGTATATTAAATCTATAAATTATTATCTTACTATCATAAAACTGTTACACGCAGATAAAAATTAATTTGAAAGAAATGTCATAAACAGCTGCCACATCACATGACTATTATAATATAATATATTAATTAAAAGGTTAAAGTGTTTCTATAAATTAAACTATTTATATATCTGAAGAGACTCTAGAATAAATTATTATCTGAATATTATAAAACAATTGTACGCAGATAAAACTTAATTTGACAGAAAATTTCATAAACAGTTGAAAAATATATTGCGAAAGGGTTAACGTGTTTCTATAGGTTGAAGAGGTTCTAGAAAGGATTCGATGGAAAGGCGTCGAATTAACTGGCGCGCTCGGTAAATTGTAGAACGACAATACGATCGTGCATTATGCGCAGACGAGGAGAAAAATTCGGTAAATTGGCAACAGTTTTATTCTCGGCGGTGGCTGCTTCGTAGACTAACCCAGTTTTCTAAAGTCGCCCAGCATAATATCGCTTGTGTAGTACCGCAAACACGGTTACCAAAGTTGTTGAACAACATCGTCCGAGATTGAAGATGAAATTCTTGCTCAAGTCACAGCCAACTGAATTAACTAGCAAACGCTGTTACGTGCTACCATTTGGGATTGCAATTAAAACTGAAACAGTTTGCGGTTGTGCGAACCGTGGCGACGCTTCCCACGCTCATCAGTAGGCCTCCCATAAATCGTTCTTGCTTGTTTCCCACTAGTAGCTGCCGCCTAACCGTGGCTATTTCCTTAAACGTCCTCGATCTCGAGAAATGTCGAACGTTTTCGCGAGCCTCTCCGATTCGAGGAGGATAAAGGCTGCTGATATTGAACGTTTCATTTTAAAAGGCTTGATAGAGCTAGAGAAATTTACTATATCATACTGATATAATATATTTAATATTAATATATCTGCGGTTGTTAGAGTTTGCGGCAGAGTTAGAGAAAATTTTATATTAAATAATAAGTAATAAATTACAAATTACAAACTAGAAATTACAATGTCTTTAGCTGCATCGGAAGAAACTTGTAACTCGACCTAATATTAACATTTTGCACTCGAACGGTGGCTCTGAGGCAGCACTAAAATTGTTACGGCACGTTCCAAAATCATTTTTATATTCTTAAAATTTAGATTTCAAAAATTATGAAAATTACAACTGTTGCTGCATGAGTTACTAAATTCAATTATATGTTATAAAATATGAGGGTGTCCCATAAGTTTCTTCCCTTTTTTTGATGCGAAATAAATACACGATATATGTTGTTTAAGGTGGATTTATTATGTTATATATGAACCGTTCTGTTTTATAACCTTCTTCCATCTATCAGGAAGCCTCATTATGCCCTCTTTCCAAAATTGTTGAAGCTTATTTGCAAAATATTCATCTAGGCGCGTTTCTATTTCGCTTATGGATTTGAAAGATTTACCACGGAGAGAATTTTTTAAGGAGAGGTACAAGTGATAATCGGATGGAACAAGGTTTGGGGAACTAGGAGGATGAGGTAGAACGTCTCAATGAAACTGTAATAATTTTTGCTTTACGGCCAACGCAACATGCCGTCTTGCGTTGTCGCGATGGAAAACGACGCCTCGTCTGTTCGCCAATTCTGGCCGTTTTTCTGCTATGGCAGCTTTTTAATTGATCCAGTTGATTGCAATATTTGTCAGCATTGATTTTATCACCTTGAGGAAGGAGCTCGTAGTACGTTACACCTTTCCAGTTTCACCAAATGCACAAAAGAACCTTCTTCGGATGAAGTCCAGGCTTCGCAACAGTTGAAGGTCTACTTTCCTTAGACCAAGTGCGTTTTCGATGCACAATTTGGTATAAAATCCAAGTCTCGTTCCCAGTGACAAGCCTCTTTAAGAAATGATCCCTTTCATATCGCTGGAGAAGCAAATCGTACGTAGAGACGCGGTTCATAAGGCCAGTCTCCGTGAATAGGTGTGGAACCCAAACTTCATATCGATTCGCATATCCCATCTTGATTAAATGATTATGTACCGTTGTCTTGGGAATATTAGTGACATTCACTATCTCACGCACACTATATCGCAGATTTTCAGTGAGCACAGTCTTGATAATGTCCGTATCCGTCGTTGCTGAGCAGCCGCTGCGGTCTTCACCTTTCAATTCGAAACTGTCAGCTCTAAATTTTTTAAACCAATTGCGGACGGTCCTAATAGTCGTAGTACCACTCCCGTAAACGATGCAAATCTCGTCTGCAGTGTCCTTTGCACTATTGCCTTTTTTAAAGCAGTGAAGCATAACATGTCGCAAATGTTTCTTTTGGCTCTCTATATTGAACGGTGCAGAAAAAATTTGAAAAGAGACTTTGTTATCAACGAAATGTACTTTGAAAGAGCTCTGGGAGGACTGAAACCGATGCCATAAACGGCTAAGAAATAAGCCTGTATGTTTATAGAAACATAGCCACTTAAAGTCACTCATAGCGTGACGCGGAAAGAACTTATGGGACAACCTAATACATTTTGTTATATAAAATCGAAATGTTGTGAGCCGAAGAAATTATTTTAGAATGACAGTTAAATGAGAGTTAAAATAGAGTTTGCTTCGAGTGGAAAGGATTAAACGATCGCTGCGCGTGAAATCGCAGAACGTCGCGCGGTCCAGTGATAAGAGATCGCGCGATAACGTAAACTATAGCAAACGCTACGCAGGTCAGCCCTTGGAATGAGAATGCTTCGCGTCCATTAATTTAAGTAATTAATACGGCGACGTCTAATATAATAGAATAGAATCGGCGGTGTAGCCTGAAGGAGTTCAATTGAAGAGTTTCAGTTATTTCAATGGAACACAACCGGTCGCCGATGAACCGGAATTAGCGCCGCGCGCGGGTACAGTGTTCTCCTCCAGATTGCGAGTTCTAATTGAAAATATTTTTCAAATACAAGCGGGCGCACACGATGGAACTACGCCGTGTCGTAATGCTCGCATTGTTCGCGGCTTGTATTCAAAAGACAGTGGAACAGATAGCCATCGAGGAGCGTTCGCCGTAATAATAATCGACTTTAATGACCCCCATTGTTGACGAGCCAGTTACTGTCTTCGTTTCTCAGAAGCGAGCAGCTCTGCGAGAGGCAAAAATCCAGACCTTAGCGGACACGGAACACTGATAATGGAATTTCAGATGGATAATACGTAATGATAAAACGAACAATGCGATGACATGGTAGCTGGAAGAAGTATTTCTATGCTCGCCATCGGTTCGCGTGTGTTCACTAGATCGCGACTTGTTGGAAAAATTGTTGCTTTTGTCATATATATTTTATAAAAATTAAAATCTTTAACAGGTGCTATGAAATTTAGTGCGGCACGAGAAAATAGTATTAATGTTACTTTCTGCAATTATTCCTCTATATTTTATTTTTATTTTATTTTCCTTTTTATTCTTCGTTATTTTACTCGCTGCATGAACGTTTAGAGATTTACGACATGACTATAAACATAACTAGAATCTGTGAATCTTTGTGCATACAGAAAAGTAACTGAGTAAATTTTAGGAAGTATAAATTAGATAGAAATATGTGTCGTCTTTTAAAAATCGTAATAAGTTGAAAATAATTTAACATTATGTTCAATGTAACGTAGCATTGTTTTTAAATTCTTGTAAAATATATATTTAGTTTTAAAGGGCATAGCGGATTAAGATGGTCAAAACTGCCCTTAGAGGTTTTTCAATGACTCTTATACCGTTCGATAGCTGACCCAAAAAAACTCATCTGTGCAAAATTTTAACCCTGTAACTTGTCCGTGAGGTGAGTTACAGGGTAAATTAGATTTCGCGGTTTTCCGGCATTTTTCCACCTTTAGCGGCTTTCTAAAATTTTGAAAAAAAATGTGGCTTATTTCGGACATCGAGCCGCATATTATAGAAATTTTTCAGATTTTTAGGTTGCAAACTGTGATTATCAAAAATGAAAAACCCCCAAAAACTCGGAAAATTGAAGATTTCTCGAAAACTAAAAATATGCATATTTTTATATTAATTCCCTGATAAGGTAATATCACAACTAGTGTGCTCAATTTTTCTCATATTTTTTGTTTGCCTGCAACATTGTCAAAAAAAATAAAAACCAAATTCGTCAACGTTTTTGCCGTTCGAAAGAAAGATGCTACTTGGTGCTCTTACCGCAAGTGTACATTAAGCAATTTTTAACGTTATTACGTGGAAAAAAAAACAATTTTTTAACCCTGGAAATGCGAATTAAGCGAGCAAAAAAATTGTAACGAGCGGAAGGTATGCCAAAATGTTTCCAATCATTACAACTCAATCGGTTAGCGCAGTGGTTAGAGCGTAGGATTTCGGTGCTGCAGGTCTCGAGTCAAATCCCGTTGTTGCGAATGTGCTAACGGTAACAGAACTATTGGATGTTGTTCACAAGTAGCAGCTATTATTTATTACTTATCCTATGCTCGATATCTCGATATTTTTATACGACCAGCGGAATCACTCGCCACTATTTTTAATCAAACTGAAATTACACCTATTATTAACGAAGATAGTGATGAAGACTGAAAACTCATCACACATATTTTTCATCTCAATCCATCCTGATTACAACGCTAAGTATTTTTACAGTAATATATTTATATATACACTTACTGTACAAAACATAAATATCTGAAATTATTAGGATACGTCAATGAAAAGAAGAACTCCGGACAAACAACGATACACTAGGAGACTGGTTATCAATCTTGCTGAACAACAATAATCTAGGAGCCTGACCATCATTCTTGATCCATTCCGCTCACAATTACAAAGATAAGTCTATTTCCATCAACCTTCGTAGATATATTTACTATTACGACAAATAAGTAATTGTGTAATTAACAGGTCACGTTGCAAGAGATGCTGCGGGCTAAAAATGACAACTGATTCGCATTCTACCCGTAATCGCTGAAGATGAAAAGCTTAGAAATTAAGTTAATGAACTGTAATGTAAAGAATATTAAAGAAAGCCGTAATGGCGAAAATATGTAGTTAGAGAATCGGTAAAATAAGAAATAATCCAGAACAAATAGCTCCGTAGTTTATAATCTGTATATATAAAAATAAGTCGGGTTTTCCTTCCTGACGCTATAACTCCAGAACGCACGAACCGATTTCCACGGTTTTGCATTCGTTGGAAAGGTCTCGGGCTCCGTGAGGTTTATAGCAACCAAAATTCTGGAAAAATTTCAACAGAAAAGCAGGAAAACAGGGAAAATCATTTTTCACATGCAGCGCCATCTCTGATACATAGCATGTACTACAAACCAATATGGTTTATAAAACAAAAAAAATAACTTTTCTTCATCTTTTAATCCCCAAACGAAATGTTACAAAAAACGAAGCCATCTGGTGGCGAAACGGAGTTCGCCGGGTTTGCTAGTGAATTATAAGTAATTTATAAGTAATTTATAAGTAATTTTATAAGTATTAACTTAATTAATGTATTATAATATTATATTATATAATATAATATAATTGATAAAGAATACTAATACATAAATTGTTAAATATATATTGCCGTCTGTTAATACATCTTTCCAAAAATGTATCGATTAATGTAAATTTACTTTTGTAATTATTTTATACGAACAACTTTGTGTTCTTATCACAGCCTGTGAATCAATATGCATTTATGATATATGCACAAATATGTGCACACTGTTTAGATATGTATCGAACAACGTATAAATTAGGAAAATTGATCATAAATTTTAGTTTCATTTCCGCCATAAACTATTTTCGTGACAATCAAATTGTATCCCAAACTGATTTTTAGTATAGAGCTTATAGGAATTTGCATTTTGCGGTTTAGTTATTACTAATTAAAAGACCAATAAAGTAATAGACTAATTAAGTTATGTATATAAGATTAACAAACTTCCTGCTGTTTTACTTGTAATACGTTGTTGCAATGTTTCATTGTTGTAAGATTTTTAGTACTGTCCCAAATAAAATAGTCGTAAAAAGCAACCATTTAGATTTCATTGTTGCAAAAAATCGTAGACCAATGCGGTTTAGCTTGCTTTAAAGAGCAAAGTCTCCACTTTAATTTGTACTAATTGATCTTTACTATACACAATCGGCAGAGATTGTAGATCGTAGGAGTAGCGATGCTTCCTATCTATCGACATTGTTAGAAATTCTTTAAATTCGAAATATCATAACTCGGTTCAACAAAATCGTACAACAATGAAAATTAGCATGTTTTGAAGAGCAATGTCTCCTCTTTAATCTGTACTAAATCTACGAAATGAAAATTAGGGTAGAGCGATTAAGATAATATATAAAAATAATTTTTAAGATTTTGAAATAGTACTGTCCCAAATAAAACAGTCGTAAAAAGTAACCTTTAGGATTTTATCTATGATTTGGCTATAGTGCAGTACAACCTATGTGAAATTATTAGTTGGAGAAAAACTCAATGTAAAATTTTAATAATAGACTCTTATTAACTGTTTAGACATGCATATAAGATTAATAGACGTTGCTGTTGCTTTCCTTGTACTATGTTGTTGCAACGCATAAGGCCGCTACATTGAGCCACGATTAGTGCTATAATAACTTGATTTGAAAGATAAAACATTCTTTACCGAAATATGGTAAATAACTAACGATAAACCAAGCACATTCTGGATTAGATGGTATTCAGGATAAATTACCATAAGAAAATGATGTTTCAATAGGAAATTAGGCCATGAAATATTATTTCAAAGTGAATTCTTGGTGAATTAATTCAGAGCTGAGGAACAGCGATGAAGAAATTCGTTCGTTCGTGTAATCTGCGAATACAAGAAAGATAAAGAAATGCTTCAAAATAACAATACTGATTGAAAAGTATCAACTGGCATAGATTACGCAGTCAATGATTGATAATAAGAGTTCCGTTTGGACGAGCTTAAGCGAATTAGACGTTCACTGTAAAGAATAATTGAGGAATTAATTGTCTTTACGAGTTTAAGACTTTCGCATGTGCGAGCATTTTTTCGATAACACAAGCTTTTTCAACAATCGCCGTTTCCATAACCTGTTAACGTTTACACCGAATCTAAGCCAATCTAAGACGCTGCTAAAAGATACTAGATACTACTATTTCAAACAATAATTTATATCCTTAAAGTTCTGTTTGATAGAATATCGAAGGGTATCATATGATTAAATAAATTTGAACAAATTAAGTGAGAAGAAAGTTATGTAGAATTAATTTTAAATTGCAACTATAAATCGAGAACGGTTCAATTAATGAAATGGATAAAATTGCTGATAACCTGTAAATGTTTAGACCTTGGTAGTACTTACAATTATTTGTGCCCATTACCACTTGTAGTTTAATAGTGCGTCGACACTTACCTGAAACAATCAAGAAATATTACGAATTAATATCGATTAATAAAGATACATTTGATTGTAAAATACAATGGCTAGTACAAAATCTTCTTTTAATTGTTGGAATAAATGAGTTTACCTGTTACGTGAACAAACTTTCTATATTTGTTACTGACATTTAGTTTTCATAGTAATATGATATGTATAATAAGTAATATAATAACATAATGAATCCACTAATGTTTCAGAATGTGTTGCGCAGTGAAGATACAACTCTTTATCGTGGAATCTTTCTATAGATAAACCAAAACATCGATTACATCATAAACAATACATAGTAGCACTTACATCGACCACGAACAACAAAAGGAATATAAAAAAAGATGAAGAACAATTGAATGAAATAATTAAATATTAATGCCAATTTTATATTAATTATAATAAAAATTGTGCTTCGCGTAATTGTAAAATTGCCTGCAGGAACTAATTCATGGTCTAACTCTGAATCTTTCCAATAAAACAGGTAATTGTTTTTCTAAACATGGAATCTTGTTCGATTCTTCTCGTTTCTTTGATAGTCGGAATAAATTTAGCATAAATTACCTAACTCGAAGAAGATCATTAATTTTCTGAATTCGCGTAACTATGATTGTTTCCCCGAACATGCAACGCAAATTAAAACAGTAAACAGGTTAACACAATTCCACGCTATTCAATAAACAAATGAGCAGATGAAATCTAAAAAATTGCTTATATTTAACTATAGTTGAATTGTATCATTGATGATTCTCAGAAAAAAGACCTGATAAAAATCAGTGTTAGTGCGGTAGCTGATCCACGACAAATCTCCCCTTAATTCTGGACGCCAACGAACTCTCGCGCGACACCTGTTGCTAATACAGTTACAACTTTCGCTGATCGCATGTGCGAGCTGACCCGTGTACGGATCATCGAGTGATAAATTAACCGGAGGCATTATCGCATAGCCGTGTATTTCTGTATATATCTGTGAAACGAACGGTCGCCGAGCATCGCCGAGCAATCTTCGTTCCGCAATCAACATTCGGCTTTTTCTGAGACCATCAATAAATTTGTTTACACGCAATAATAATGCTTGGCGAAAGTTGAGTACATGCAAATCAAAAGTAATTTTTTAAACATTTTTACTCGTGATAATATTTTGATTATTACTTTTAATGTCATTGCTTTTAATGTTATCATTATTATTAATTTTTAGTTATACTAATTTAATTAGTTTCGTCCTCCAAATTCGTTTTTTTGTAAATTTTACTTCCTTTGCTGTAAATTAAATTCTCGTTTTTGGCAATTAAATTTATCTTCTTGTAAATCCAATTCACTTTTGTGTAAATCGTGAGTGTTAAATTTAAAGTAAATGGAAAATATTCTAGTTAAAATAAGATCCAACGTGAATTTGTTGTTCTGAAAATTTTTATTTTACTGTGTTACAATACTTTGCATAATATAATCCTATAATATAAAACCTGACAGTATAACTGTTTTCACAGTAACAGTGACTTTGATTAATATTATGGATTAATATTATTATATTTTATTAATATTTTAAAACAGGATACTTGTTTTAAAAGTAGTCGAAATGAGTTGTATATTTCCGAGATGTTAAATAGACTAGTTTACTAGACAATGTCTACAACCTTTCTTAAAACTGCAGATGGTTGAAATGTAGAAAAGATAAGAAAGTCGTATTGTTTAACTCTCTTATCAATGAAAATTTAAAGAACGAACTTTGTAGATCTCAGTAACGTAAGTTACTGTTTAGCTAAACATGCACTTTGCATATTGCAGTAACATAAGTTACAGTTTAACTAAACAACGTATTTTAAATATCTCAGTAACATCATTTACAGTTTAACTAAACAGTGTATTTTAAAGATCTCAGTAACATAATTTACAGTTTAACTAAACAACACATTTTAAAGATCTCAGTAACAATCCCTATTCGAAGTATTTTTCCGATATTGGAAAATAAATATTGATTTATGTCTCGATAAATATATCAATAATATAAAATAGATTATTGCAATATGTCATTGCGTTTATATTCTCCAAATTTTACTCGAAACACAACAAATGATTTACAGCTAGAGTTGGAATTAACCAGCGCCCAACATGATTGTTATTCTATCATTAGCTTAATAATGATTAGATTGTAAAAATACAGTTATCGCATATTTTACAAATGATGTTAAATTATATTTTTATACTCATCTCGATATATTCCATTATTAACCTGTTAGCTGCGCACGACGTGTATACATGTCATAAGGAAGTAGCAATTTTATTATCTTATAATAAAAATACTTTGCTTACGATTTATGTCAAAATGCTTAAGGTATAACATAGCCATAAATTTCGCACGGTTTAGGATAATTTTAAAACAATTGTCAAAAAGATTATACACTATGTTTAGAAAATTGATCTTCTAAACATATCGACTCAACTAAGAGGTTAATTAACACTATGCCGTTCGCGCGTATAACCTAGATTTTTTCGTGTCGCGCCGGTGGAACCTACGTACTTAATTTCATTTCTTCTGTGAACGCACTCATCATATATAATTGTGTCTTCTTTTTCGTTTGCCATTGTCGAAGGGCACGGGTTTTTATGGAAACACAAAGTTGCTATGTCTGTAATTTACTGTTAGTTAAACAGAACATGTATTAACTTTCGTTTAGTTTTTGCATAGCACCAACGTGGAGCCACCGGACGTCATAATGTCAACAATAGTGAGTTAATGGAACGCAACTTTCATATATTTTATGTTTGACTCTACTAAATCCAGCAGCAAAGTATTAACTTTCGTTTAGTTTTTGCATAGCACCAACGTGGAGCCACCGGCACTTACCCGATAGTTTTCGCATGGCACCAACGTGGAGCCACCGGACGTCATAATGTCAACAATAGTGAGTTAATGGAACGCAACTTTTATATATTTTATGTTTGACTCTACTAAATTCAACAGCAAAGGGGTTCTACGTTGAACATGACGCGTACTCGGCTTCGAAAACTTTCGCACGGAGTTCCACGGTTTAGTTGCTCGAACGAGTCGCGGCGGTTCCTCGTCAAAACAAAAACGGCGTCGTGTATCACTTCCGTATCGCGAACTCGGTTAAAGATATTCGGTACATTAAAGCTATCAGTGTCTTCCGTTGTAATGCCTCGCCTTCTTCGGCCGACAAAACAAGTCGAGATTACGGTTGAACCACATTAGACGATAACCACCTCGATGTATTTACAATGGCGACACGGACTTCGTGGAATATCTTTCCTGTTTTGATAAAAAGAACGGCTGTTTAGTATATCTTCGCGGCGAATTCTAAATTCAGCCGAGGAAAATGAACGCCTCCCTCTATCTTCGCCGATACCTTTTTATTTAATTTTCTTTTCGGCCTTATCACGGGTCACCTCCTTAAGCCGAGACAAACAACGCCCGATGTTTAAACGCCTACTACATTCAATGATGCCATACCTATTTTCAGTAGAAATTTATTTCGCGATATCTATACTTGTGTAGATATGAAATTAGTACAATGCTAATTGCTTGCATTGCTTTAAATTAGGCTTTTAAATAGACAGGTACGTACCTGCTATTGCGATAAAAATACTGTTCGAATTTTTGTGGAAAGAATTGGGAATTTATTTGATAAACATTCTTGTGGAATAGATATTTTAGAATAGCATTAAATGTTCTATTACAATAAATTTTTTTGAAACGTTCATTTAGAACACTTGAATAAAAGAAAATGAGTAAAACACTGAATTATTATACGCTGCAGTTATTTAACATTGTTATAGTTTTTGGTTTATAATCATAATAAGTTTTTAATATCATTATAATATTTTAATATCATTATAATATTATAATATCGTTATAATACTGTAGTCTTATATTATCGTTATGATATTATAATAATATTATAATATCGTTATAATATGAAGTAATCTTAATTAACAAAATATCTGTTTCAATTATAGGAATTATTTTATTTCTAAATTACATTAATTTTAGTCACACGAAAGCACAATTCTTCGCATTATTTATTACATCCAACAAAAATAGCTTCCATTGACATCTACGTTCTTTTTACCAACGTTTGAATCTACTATATGCCTTTTTTGAAATAAACCTTAATTTTTAGAGTTAATTAACAATTCAAAGTCTGTTATAATATCATTTTGGTTATTATATTTTTTCTCTCTTAAAAATAGTTATATATTTTAAAAAACATGTTAATACATCTTCTTCGATAAACAAAAAGTTAATCATCTTGAAAGCTAAATTGAAGACACCATAATTCACTATTCCCAGTGTCTGGCTCTACCACTCCATGTCCCATAAAACAGAAATTCGCAGATAATAACGCAGAAATTCCCCGATAAGTGTACCTCCATAACTCAATTAATAACAAATTAACAAAATGTGAAACTCGTCGAAATAACCGCGTTCCGTAAACCTAGTGTTAGAGTACAATACTTGGACCTAACAGCAATTTTCAAGGTGAATTATTATTACAATTTCGTAGATGTTGTACGGACGAAAATAGATGGCGGCAGTGAACGTGTTAGCGCCCAAGTATCGCACTATAGTCTAAGTATCGTATTATAGAAAGACATCGCCCTGTATCGGAATCGCTAGCGTTCATCTTCGGTATACAGTGTGATTAGCACGTTAATTAGCTATTATTCTGCCGTGAAATAGCAAGAAGAGTTGGGCGCCAGCGCAAACCGATACCTCGGCGACGTTGCGAGTTGATGAGCTGGCAGACGATACGATTTCTGGCATGCCGACCTGTGTCGGCGTCAATCAGTGTCGTAATCGAGAATCAAAATCGGGAGGCGCGGATCCGAAGTGGTATAAAAGTGAAGTTGGGTCGAACAGATGACTCGACGCAGCAGCCAACTAAAGGGTGTCCAAAATCCAGGCGAAAAGAAACTTTGATAAGAAATCTATCTATAGTCTAAGTCTATGATTAAAAATTCTAATTTTTTTATTGGTTTGTAAAGTATATAGTATAAGGTTATGTATGGAATATATTAGGTTGTTCCATAAGTTTCTTCCTTTTTTCTTGATGTGACATCAATAGACGATATTTATTGTTTAAGGTTGATTTATTGTGTTATATATAAACCGTTCTGCTTTATTATCTTTTAGATGAAAGGTAGAGAGAGTAAGCGACACCCGATTAACTAATTAACACAACGAAGTTTAATAAGCAACGGTACAACACGTGGTTAGTGCACGCATGAGCCTTACAAACACTGTGTTTATACAACAGTAAAGACAGCAGCGTGGTGAGCGGTTTATGCGCCGGTGGCGACTACTAGGCGACCATGATGAGACTCTAAGCCATATAGGAATATCCAGATCAGAACCGTATATTTCTAACCCCATAAAAATGGATCATCGTATCGACGCAAAGTATATTTTTTTAAACAAACTAAACATCACTCTAAAATCTCACTAAAACCCTAACATAACCTCGACAATGCAGTACGCTTAACAAGGTCCTCTTATACATTTCATTTTCGCGAAGAAGTTTCGAGCGTTGATCTAGAAATTTCTTGATTGTTTCAGGTAAGTGTCGACGCACTATTAAACTACAAGTGGTAATGGGCACAAATAATTGTAAGTACTACCAAGGTCTAAACATTTACAGGTTATCAGCAATTTTATCCATTTCATTAATTGAACCGTTCTCAATTTATAGTTGCAATTTAAAATTAATTCTACATAACTTTCTTCTCATTTGATTCGTTCAAATTTATTTAATCATATAATACCCTTCGATATTCTATCAAACAGAACTTTAAGAATATAAATTATTGTTTGAAATAGTAGTATCTATTATCTTTTAGCAGCGTCTTAGATTGGCTTAGATTCGGTGTAAACGTTAACAGGTTATGGAAACGGCGATTGTTGAAAAAGCTTGTGTTATCGAAAAAATGCTCGCACATGCGAAAGTCTTAAACTCGTAAAGACAATTAATTCCTCAATTATTCTTTACAGTGAACGTCTAATTCGCTTAAGCTCGTCCAAACGGAACTCTTATTATCAATCATTGACTGCGTAATCTATGCCAGTAGATACTTTTCAATCAGTATTGTTATTTTGAAGCATTTCTTTATCTTTCTTGTATTCGCAGATTACACGAACGAACGAATTTCTTCATCGCTGTTCCTCAGCTCTGAATTAATTCACCAAGAATTCACTTTGAAATAATATTTCATGGCCTAATTTCCTATTGAAACATCATTTTCTTATGGTAAATCCTGAATACCATCTAATCCAGAATGTGCTTGGTTTATCGTTAGTTATTTACCATGTTTTGGTAAAGAATGTTTTATCTTTCAAATCAAGTTATTATAGCACTAATCGTGGCTCAATGTAGCGGCCTTATGCGTTGCAACAACATAGTACAAGGAAAGCAACAGCAACGTCTATTAATCTTATATGCATGTCTAAACAGTTAATAAGAGTCTATCATTAAAATTTTACATTGAGTTTTTCGCGAACTAATAATTTCATATAGGTTATACTGCACTATAGCCAAATCATAGATAAAATCCTAAAGGTTACTTTTTACGACTGTTTTATTTGGGACAGTACTATTTCAGAATCTTAAAAATTATTTTTATATATTATTTTAATCGCTCTACCCTAATTTTCATTTCGTAGATTTAGTACAAATTAAAGAGGAGACATTGCTCTTCAAAACATGCTAATTTTCATTGTTGTACGATTTTGTTGAACCGAGTTATGATATTTCGAATTTAAAGAATTTCTAACAATGTCGATAGATAGGAATCATCGCTACTCCTGCGATGTACAATTTCTGCCGATATTGTATAGTAAAGATCAATTAGTACAAATTAAAGTGGAGACTTCGCTCTTTAAAGCAAGCTAAACCGCATTGTTCTACGATTTTTTGCAACAATGTTGCAACGCGTTGAATTTGCTCGATTTTAGCGCTGGTTATTTAAATTATGATTCTGGAGAAGTCCACGTGGTCAGAAGGACCTTCTGGCTTTTCTATTGTCTGAATTTGACGACACACACTGATGGGCGCTTTGCAAGGAGATCGCCGCAGTTGACTGGTTAACGTCGACCGCGTCCGCAGCACCTGCTCGCAGATTATGAAACGAGCGTCCAACATCTATTTAAACAATAACTAAATAAATAATCGAACCGTAGAACAAAGTAGTTGAGCGAGCGATCCCGCTCCATTTGGATGCAAGTCTATAAAAAGACTCCGGAAGAGAATTGAGCGACGTTCTCTTGACACGGCGATTGCACCCGATGCATCGATTGCATCGATGTCGCAACGGAGCCATGCGGTTATGCACTCGGCTCCCGACTCTGCACGTGATGAGACGCACCGACTCGCGACGAATTTTGTCCCGGGTCCAACTGGTGTCTCGGCCGGCAACCAAAAATGTGCGTCACTGGCGTCGAATTGGCGTCACGGCGCGTACCCGCGTAACAGAGTGCTGCCGCTTGAACCTTCCTCTTACGGTTCGATCTTACGCTCGCCGCTCACGTGAACGATCGTCACGAGCGCATTCTCTGGGTCCTCTTCTTCTTCTTCTTCTTTCGCGGCTGCACGATCCGAACGGTGACTGGCGGCGTGATTCGCTCCGTCCGTGCCAAGATCTCAATTCACCAGCGCACGCTACCAAACTCAATTCGTCCGATATTGCAACGGATTGTCCGAATAGGAAGTACAGTGGCTTCAAAAAGTATTTAAATATTCAATTTCCGGTGGCGAAACGTTCCTGATATCAAAGCTGTTATAATCTTCTAAAAAGGAGTTGGGGAAGAGTTGACATAATCGTATCGCTTAAGTGAATTTAAGAAATATTTGAGGCTGGTAATATTATTTATAAAAGTAATTGTTTAGAGTTAGACGATAATATGGTACTTAAATATTGTTAAACCATTGTTTAGCCATTTTAAAACCTTTTAACATTTTTTACCATTTTTGTTACAATTACTGTAATTACAATTTTTGCGATCGCACTAATTTCTTAGAAGAAAAGGAAATTTTATATTTATTGTGTGTTTATGTCTATTTGAAAGTTTAAATATTGCTGACAAGAGATTACAATTTAATTTCTACTTAACATTTATACTAACTGCTTATTACAATAAATCTCCATCGCGAGTTTGACTCGTTAAAGTTCGACAATGTTTATTAATGTGGAAACAGATTTATTATTAATAACGTTATATTTTATATATTAACCGTTCGCACTCGAAGTTATTTTCATTATATTTTAAAGATATTTTCTGATCTTCAGTATTTCTATTTTATACGATTTATTGCGATTTATACGTATAAAAATTGAGCTTATTAACAAATATGATATTTGTTATTTTAACAATCTCTAAATATAAACGAGCCTGATACTGTTACAATTATTTGAAGAAATAGTATAGCAATTTTTAGTGGCGCCTCAGAGTCGCCTCTCGAATGCAACATAACCTTGACGTACCATTTTCTTCCTAATTACAATAAGTACCTTTTTAAGTACCGAATTTAATAATTTCTTAGGAGAAACGGACAATTTATATTTATTGTATGTCTAGATTTACTAGAATGATTAAATATTGACTGGAATAACAAATTATATAATATTGTTTCATTATTATACAATATAATAATGATATTATATTCAATTCAAATTAAATTCATTATTATATTCAATATTACATAATATATTCAATAAATATTGAACGAAATAACAGTCATATTTTTACAGCTTTATAATTGCCATAAAATCCCAAATGAAGATTATGATAAGTTGCATAAATAGAGACTGTTACGTACGGAGATTACTCCCGACGTTTTTTCTGCTCCTTCTTGAGGGTTTACGCTAGCTAACGTCGGCCGGGAGGACGGTTCCGCGATCATAATATAAAAATGTTTAGTCTTCCGACGAACGCCAGCCTAAGGGCTTGGACCACTTGTTTCCGAGTCACTGTATCATCCGCGGTGTAGGCCCCCACGATTCAAACATCAAAAATGTTTAGTCTTCTAACGGACGTCAGTTTAAGGGCTGGGACCACATGTCACTGTATCATCCGCGGGATGATCTGGTCACGTAGGCCCAGTCCCCACTACCAAATATTCTAGTTCAGCCGAATATAAAAGGGAAAAGATTTTTCTTCTCATCGGGCAGTTTTAAATCAAATCGCGACCCGAGACGTAGCAAGATCGAGCCGAGTTCTCCTTCGAGCAATAGTTAACCCCCGCCGACTTGGTGCGTAAACCAGGGAGTGTGTCTTAGGACCATCGCGAATCTTACACTACACTCATACACTTGTAATAGATTGAAGTTGTTAAATTATATTAGTTTTACTTTCAATACAGTGTACAAGCTTATTTCATTCCATCTCCCAGTTCGAGTCAGTTGTTGGTAACGATCTCACAAAGATATACCTTTGCCGCTCGAGGTGTATCTATTAATAATTCTTTGAAGTTACGAGGCAAATCTAACCTCCGGCCACGTGTGCAGTGCCCCTCGGCTCGTAACAAGACAAATAATAGAACATTTCTTTTTATTGTATGAATTATTTAATATATTATAAATTACATATTTATGTACGGAATATAATTATAATATAAAAACCACAAATCGTTTAGGTGAATCACCCATCATAATGCACAAAATATACTAAAATAATTAAAGAAATTGAATAAGCAAATTTGTTTAAATATCTAAAATTGCTTATTTAATTATTTGAACTTTGAAGCAAGTCAAAAATATGTTTTCGTAGCTAAATTCATATCGAATAAGACAATATATAAAATAATTAACTTACAAGCATAATTTGTTCATAATCTTTATTTTTATGGTAGACTCTTTTATTTTTCTCTTTGAGGATCATTTTTATTTTAATATATTTGATTGCATTAATTGAATTTTACTAGAATGTTTCAAATGTGAAAGAGTTCTAATGCTACCTCCTCTATCATAAATATTAACTTTCTAGTTTCGCTTTAATTAATTAATCCCGCGCACTCGAAGCCATTTTAACGCTAAATCTAAAATAATTGTTCTCACTTACAGTGTTTTCATTTTATGTGACAAAATATATATTTTATACATATTAAATGATTTCTTGCGACTCATACCAACAGTTTTATTGTTACAAATTTTTTTAGTTAAAACTTTATTAGTATAAAAATTATTTTCGGTCGTGATAGAATAATTTTAGTGATTATTTTATAATTTTAGTAATAATAATAATTAGTAATAATTATAATAATAATTTAGTAATAAAATAATAATAATAATTTTAGTAATTATAGTGGTGCTTCAGAGTCGGTGCCCCGAGTGAAAAAGGTTAAATTGCTTTAAAGCGATCAATTTAATTAATTATGTGGGGATTATAATGGTCGATTGTTGGCATTGATAGTGTTAAATTAAGTTTTGTTAGCTATAAGAATAATCAGAGACTATAGCAGTCGAGAAGGCTATACTAACCAACGCATACCACGAAAAGTATAAAAGTATTCACGGTACTTTACAGGATGACCTAATATTTAATGTGAGCCATCGCAGTAAACGAGTTTCGCATGCCTGATATAGTGGGTGGGAAACAGAACGTGCGTTTCTTTCTCGGAACTCTTATTAATTGAAACGTCTTTAGAAACATTTAAAAAATTGTTTTCTAAGTAGACCTATTATGTACAGTCACTTCCATAAGTACTCTTACACTCAATTATTTAAACGAACAAATTTGTAAACAAGTGATGCGCTGAAGATTTTGCAATAAATTGTTAACTACAAATGAACGCGTGTAATAAAGATTGAGTAATGAGTATAAAAAAAAAATTCAATGTTAAACAAAAGTGTTCATATTATACTTGCCAAAGGCAGTTTTGTTTTGTTTGCATCATCACGTCGCCCAACAATAACGCGGAGAATATTGTTACAAATAAGGCGAAGAAAAGTCATAAAATATTCTAGAAGAACATTATATAATTTTGAACCCTTCGCGAGGGTATTAAGTGTATACATAAGTGTCACGTTGGTCGAAATTAACTTTCATTGAACGAAGAATAATATGACACATGCAATAATTAAGAAGGAAAAACAAGATTTATTAATTCTCTCTTAAAGTTTGAATATATGCAACATAACAATCTTATAATCGTATGTAAAAAAAAAAAAAATAAAACAAATAAATAACTTTCGTAGTTGATATTAAACATATTACTGCACAGGTTTACATTGCATCAAGTGGTTTTATTTAACGCCATTAAAAGTACTTGCATTATTAAATGGATAAGAGCAAGTGACTTTTCGTTAAATAGTGAACGGAGTAGAAAACAAAAGACTTGAGCCGTTCGAGAAAGAAAGACTTTGTTACGAGGAGTATCATCGTAACCAAAAATTCTCGAAATAGTTTGAGTGTCAAGCATCGAAGAAGAATCTATTTCTTGGTAAGATTAATGGCGTGAAGAGATTAGTATTTATATAAAAGCACATTTATAATTATATTCACATTTGCAAATACATTTAGTATTTGTTATTTTTAGTATTGCATTTCTTTTCTAGAAAAAAGCATCTTCTATAGAATTGTATAGAACCTTATTGAACCTTATAGAATCGGATAGAATCGTATAGAATAGAATGGAATCGAATAGAATGGCATAGAATCGTATAGAATATTGTAGAATCTTGTAAAATGGCATAGAATCGTATAGAATATTGTAGAATCTTGTAAAATTGCATAGAATCGTATAGAATATTGTAGAATCTTGTAAAATGGCATAGAATCGGATAGAATCGTATAGAATGGAATGGAATAGAATCTTATAGAACATTGTAGAATCGTATAGAACCGTACAGAATTCTATAGGATCGAAGAGAATATAATAGAATCATATAGAATTGTAGAGAATGGAATAGAATTGTATTGAATCGTATTGAATCGAATAGAATCCTACACAATCCTATAGAATCGAGTAGAATTGAACACAATAAAATAGAATAGAAAAAATAAAATAGTAAAGTTATTTTAATACGTGCTTTTTTTTGACAAAGCGTATTCATTTTCAACGTAATACGATAATGCGAACAAAGAAAAGCTATCTTTATTAATAATTAAATAATTACGACAATGGTTAAACTACTCTTTATCCGTGTTTAATTATTACTTAGAGTGACAAAAGAAATGAGAAACTTATGTTTGAATATTCCGAGTCGATTTTCTCAACAGCGACGTCTCAAATGAAAGAACTGTATTTCTTATTTTTAATATCTTATTAATAATAATATAGTGAGTTTAGAATTACTGCCATCTCGTTTGCATTACCGATGCTAGGACACCCTGTATAAATATTATCATCAAAATAGCATGTAAAAAAGACGATCAAAATAACATATAAAAAAGACGATGAAAATGTGAAAAATGTTTAAATATCTATTAAAAATATTTCAATAAGCATTTCGGAGTTTTATGTCATGCAACGCCGATAAGGAATAACATCATCGATACACACGTCCGTGTTGTGCAAATACAGCGAGACAAAGAACAAGCCGGGTAAATCGAGATTTAGAAAGGATTAGACGTTAACATTGCAAATGAATTCGCTCGGACGAAATAGAGAGACGTAGCGACACACAACGAAACAAGACCGCGCTCAAACTTTCTACATTTTCGAACTCTGATTGATAATGGATTAGATACTTATAGAGTAGATATTAATACACATTGTACAATTATTGAAATATATTTTCTTTTTAATTTTAGTCTTATTCAGAATAAAATGTATATAAATCAAGTTTATAATTAACTTCTTTTTTTCTTAATTTTGTTATCATTTATAATGAAAGAAATTTAAGCATAACTATAGGTTATGTTTCTCAGTGTAGTCTTCTTATTAGTTTAGAAGTTATCTTTAGTTAATCATAGTATATATTGTTATAATTCTTTTATAATTCTTTTTATTTTTATAATCTTCATTCTTATTTGATTTGTTATATGCGCTGAATAAAATAAAACAATATTACAATATAAACAGTATGCTATGTGCTTTACTATAAGATATACTTTTAGACGCATATTTATTAAAATACTAAAGCTTATTTAAATGTGAACGATATATAAAGTTTCTTTAATCGACAAGTGTATTTAATATTTGATTTCTTCGAAAATTAATCTTGATGCCTATATGTTATCTTGTATACAGTTTCTACATTCAAACTTAATTCTTTCACACATTGTACTCAACTTTTCCCCACTAAAGTTCACCTATTTGAAATTATTTGATATAAAATTCGTATTAAATTGAAAAATCAATTGACATTTTATAAATAATTGTTAAAGGTTACTGAAGATTTGTAACGAAGTTTGTACTTTTT
>NC_135772.1:258161-281446 GCF_028453695.1 Augochlora pura
AATATTACAGCTGGGAGCAACACTTTTTGTTTAAAAAAAAACACTGTTTTATCAAGCACAGTTCTTATTTAACTGTTTCTATTGTTTTAGAAGAATCTTTTTAAAAAGGAGGACTGACCGTGTGCGAATTTTCGGCGTGGCGCTTCCTACAGTGTCACGGCGGAGTGCTTGTACCGAAAGGGTTAAAAGTCACTCGCGATCGGGAAATGACATGTTGCCGAGGTGATTTGCAGTAACTTTTTCCTTAGCGCAAATGCAATCCGCGGCTCCGTTGACGAGTTATTAACGAGAAACGCCGACCAATGAGAGACGAGCTTGGCTGACGCGAGGCGACCGAGCCAACGAGCGGACGGAGCTTAGTTCTGCTGATTGGTTCGCTGATTACTTCCGCTGAACTTGCCGCTCATTGGCCACTGTTTTTTTTTGTTAATAACTCGTTAACGATGCGTCGGAGAACATTTTTGTAAAGGAAAAAGTTGCTGCATAAATGGAACTTTTTTAAACTATGGTACCTTCAGGTATGTATCTAATATTTTATAGAATAACTATACCTGACATAAGTTTCATTAAAATCAGCTTCTGTAACTTGGATATGTTCTGTTATAAGAACAATTTTGTTCGAGTTTTTAATATGCTTTACAAGTTCAAATTAATAATTCGGCGGTCTTAGTGTTTCTTCATTGTCTTAAACGACATAACTTTCTTCATTTCTTCATTGTCTTAAACTGTACATAGTTGTTTTTGTCATAAATGTAAAAATATCGGCAGTTCAGTGATAAGTGATTAAGAGAACAATGCGTCAAAATTAAAGTTACGTTAAATTTAACATATAAAGTAAATAGTATAATTATTATAATATTAATATATATTACTATATATTATTGTTATATATTATTAATATATTATATTATATTCGTGTATCCTTAAACGACACTTAATAATTATTTTTATTAACCATTAAATTTACATGTAAGTAATTAAAAATAATTATTAAATACCGTTCAAGGTTATATGAACGTACTATAATATATATTATTGGTATATTAATAAAGTAATAATTATTACTATATACTATTAACATATTATGTGAATATGCTATGAAGTGAATTGTATACCACGAAAAATATTCAAAATCTTAAATGATCCCAATTTTGTAATCAGTGAGTGTATTTTTCAGTAGCAGTAAGAAGTGAACATTTTATATTCAAAATGTGTATCATTCAAATAATGTTATGAGGATGGGAACGATGGATCCAGTGAACTACGCCGACGATGGCGTATTCAGAGAAGAACTTCAAAGCACGAGAAAAGTCTCGGGGAGTGAAGCAAAATAAAATTATCTTCACGAAATTACATCGCTGGCTTTCACGTTATATGTACATTGCTCTCGTACTCGAGCAAGCACCAAAAATCTCCATAATACTTGATACTATATTATTTAATGTAATTTACAAAAACTTGTGTCACGAAATGTTATTCAAAGGAAAAGTGTACAAAGAAGGGGAATCCAAAAAAGTCTCACGACATTTTGCCAAAAAATAATTAAAAATTGTGAAAAAATGAAAATGGCTACCCGAGTTTTTTGTGATAAATATAATACATGCATAGGTAAAAGTTTCATAAGTTGTAGCAAAAGGACGAGAGCTTGTTTCAGAAGAATACAATTTGCTTCATAATTAAATATAGTAAGGAAAGTGCTATAAATATTATTTTTTAGGTTCGGGGTATACGTTTAGGTAATTATTAATGCAAAAGCGAAATATAAGATATTTGTAAAGGTCAAATTGAATATAATATAATATAATACAGTATAATATAGTGTAATAGTATACAGTATAATATGGTGTAATAGTATACAGTATAATATAGTGTAATAGTATACAGTATAATATAGTGTAATAGTATACAGTATAATATAGTGTAATATACCATAATACAGTATAATATAGTATAGCTTAGCATAGCTTAGCATAGCTTAGCATAGCATAGCATAGCACAGCATAGCATAGCATAGAATTGCATTGCATAGCGTAACGTAGCATAACATAATATATTATAGAATTGTACAGTCTACCATAGCATGGGATAGCATAGCATAGTACCATATATTATAGTATTGTACAGTCTAGCATAGCATATAGCATAACATTGTATAACATAGTATAGTATAATATAAATATAGCACAACATAGTACAGTGTAGTATAATATAGTATAGCACATAGTATAGTATAGTATACCCCCGGGAATTTTATTTAAACGTGGAGGAAAAGTTTTTGAAAAATAAACTAATTATATACTAATAATAATAAACTAATTATAAACTAATTATAAACTATAATATATTATAGCACAGCAGTTATATTTATTATATTCTCAAGTTTCGATGATACAAAATTTAAATTTTGTTTCAATTTAATAAAAACCACTGTCAATTATATTTAAAATTATATTTAATTCAATTCGATTATATTAATTCAATTATATTTAAATTATGTACGAAATATTCTTGTCACGAATCTGACTCGTTGTTAAAGCACATAAGGGGTTAAGATCCTATCGAAAGCACAACAAAACGCAGAAAAGAAAATTTGATCGTAAAACGCGTCGAAAGTAGAGAGACCACCTGAATGGACACACACCGGGAATGAAATACTCTCGAAGAATTCGCAGCGACCGGGTTCGTTTCTCGGTTTCTCGGTTCAAAGGCGGATCTTGTGGTGCGCGCGGGCGCGGCATCGCCTTCACGGAACTCTGAAAATGAAAATGTCCGGGGGAAAAACGGGCTCGACGGCGTCCAGAATGGCTCGTAAACGGATAAGAAAGCCGCCCGCCCGGAAAAAAGGGGGAGCAGCAGGTTCGCAGCGCGCCGGTAACCAGAAAAGAATGCGGAGACCCGGCGGTTTCGCAACACGGTGAAAACGAGAGACGAAGCCAGCTGGTGGTGACCTTGTCGTATCCGCGCGTCACCGAGGGGGGGAGATCGATAAGGGCCGTTAAATAATTAAGAACAGCATCTCGTGGGATTTATCGCAGATCGCCATGTGGCATGTAATTGCGCGCGGCCACCCATATAAACGATATCGCCGATCGATGGGCTCCCCGCGTCACGCCCTCGACACTTCGCGCGCCGTACGATGGCCGCCGATTGATTTTCAACGGAGCAACCTGTTCGATGCGGACACGCGGTGTTCCTCTATCGCGGCGCGCGGTCGCCTCAGCGAAAACCTTCTACATCGGACGATATTATCCCGTTCGAAATGCTAAATAGTCTCTGGATATTCGACGCGTCCGACACCTTCTCGTTTAAACTCTTACGATATGATTCCTTCACGCTGCGTTCATTAGCACTTATTTGGTCTCAACGCTAAACCTACGATCAAAATCACCGATTTCACACTTTTTCCTATAAAATTTGTTAAAGCAAAATGCGTAGCCACTGCTCGAGCTTTTTAGGTTTAGTGTTAACCTCTTCTACTATCCCTTCTTTCATACTCTGACGATTAGAACCTATTCTTACTTAATCATTTTTCTAATTGGACCAGATCATTTTTCTTTCCTGTATTGTCGTTATTTGCTTCCGTTTCTAGAGTTTGATAATAGAAAAGCTCCCCCTTTTTTCAAGATAAAAATTTATGAGTTGTCCAATAGAAATTGGTTGTCGAAAATTGTAATCAAAACTGGAATCAATTATAACCAGTACGATCATGTAAAATGTAATAATAAACCGCGTAACGAATTATAAATATTGTTTGAAATGAAAAGTGTCATTTTATGGATAAAATTATTTATGTTAACAATTATTATTACGTATATTACTATATTAATAAAATATTACGTATATTAAGAGTTATATTTATGTATATACAATGTATTTGTTGAAACTTTTGTCTCAACTTTTGAAGAAAATGTCTCACCGTGCAACGTCGCATAGGTGAAGAGACCAATGCCTCGTTTTCCGATCTTCACACACGGAAATGCTTACAAGTATTCGAACGATCGCGAACGTTCGAAGGACAGAGTGCTATGTCCGATGGAATAAAGCAGTTTCGAGTGGATAGCTTATGCTTATAGGCTTGACTGACTGCAGCAACGCAGTGGTGGGGAGAATCGGGGTAAGATGACTATACCGAGCGGAAATAAATGTGACCTTTTTATTTCTCTGTGTACAAAATAGTATATAGCTTTTATAGTATAACTTCTATGTAGTATACCTTACTAAATAGTATAATTTTTAGTATAACTTACTAAATAGAATAACTTAATATATAGTATAACTGTTAGTGTAACTTACTAAATAGTGTAACTTACTAAATAGTGTAACTGTTAGTGTAACTTACTAAATAGTGTAACTGTTAGTGTAACTTACTAAATAGTGTAACTTAATAAATAGTACAACATATTATATAGTACAACATACTATATAGTATAATTTACTAAATAGTATAATTTACTAAATAGTATAATTTACTGAATAGTATAATTTACTGAATAGTATAATTGACTGAATAGTATAACTTTTAGTGTAACTTACTAAATAGTATAGCTTATTAAATTGTATAACTTACTATATAGTATAACTTTTAATGTAACTTACTAAATAGTAGAACTTTTCTAAAATTGAATTTCATGCTCTGTTCTTTTAGATGACGGAGGAATGAATCTGCTAAACCAAGGCTCGGAATTATCCGCAAGCAGCACGGCAACCCCGAGGGCTACACCCCCTAACTTCCTTTGCAGAGTTTCGCTCCCATTCGGCTCGGATAACCTCAGGCGCCTATCGCAGCGGCTACAGTAACACGTGCCTTGCCACGTGGGCCGTACACGTCCTACGCTGAACTTTCCGTTCAAGCCAGTGGGTATAATCTTTTTAAAAGAATTTTCTCAAATATCTATTCTACAGTATTCTGCAATTTTTCTACAATTTACAAAATGCTGGCATTTCTGACATTCTTTGTAGAAATAGTATCGATTGTACGCATACGTGATTGTATCAAATGCATATATGAATATTTGCATGAATAAGGCAATATATCCATATTATAAATATTAATATCAAATTCATTATGAATAAAATAATAATGAATATAATGCTTAAACAAAACAACGTCTCGAATCACTTCCAGCGGAAGTATTTTTATTATTGCAATAATCGTATAATAAGGAATTTTAACTCGTCATGTGATCGGTTTGCTGGGAGTTAGTTAGTTAGTTTAGCAATTGTCCGCATGATGAAAATTCGTCATTTCACAAACAATCACCAATAAATAGTATATTAAATATAGTATAATTATAGTATATTTAGTTTATTTATATAGTATATTACGGAGAATAGTTGATTCTAGTTCTTTGAATTCTAAATAAATTAAATTCTAATGTTTACCAAACAGAGATAATTTTAACAAAGAACTGACTTCAGTTTCGCGCCGCATAACAGAGAAAACATATCCAAAAAGAAAGGAAAAGCGTAGTATTCGGCATTGCGTGTAGAAGAATCTTATTCAAAGTTTAAGCGCTTAGCTGTTCGAATATTTATATCAGGGGTATTATTGTTAATTTAACCAACAAAGCGTACACCAAAATTCGATCCATCTGACAGACTAAATTATGACTTACGCAAACATAAACGCGTTAGAATAGTGACTGCAAGAAAGACGAAACATTCTTTGAATTATTGCAGTTTGCAAAGTCCACAATAAAAAAAATAGAACCAGCTATGCATACGACATTTGCAACATTCCCCTTCATACTGGAACATGTTTCGAATAGTACCATCCGCTGAAGAAATATTAATTATTTATAAAATTAAAGTATAATAACTTTGCGTTTCTAGTAATTCGTTTCAACTTTTTCGTGGATTTAAATATCTTTAACTTGAGAAAGCAAAAAGAAAATTAAAACTTTATATATAAAAACAAATCTGTTTTATATAATTTTCCAAAATTTCGCTGGAAAATATTTCATTTCTAACAAGTTGCGTTGCTTTTAAATAGACTATATCATTTCTACAGATAAGTATTATTTACCAGTAAATACGCTAGCGTTTTAAATAATATATAAATTTTAGGATAACAAATTGCGTTATTTTTATATAGATCATATCATTTATACATGGTAGTATCAAAAAATGTCGGAATTTTGCGAATAACGGTGCAACAAATTGCCGAATATCAGTTAATTTGGAAAATACCGTAACCACTAGCAATCTCGTAGTGACGTCCGAGAGGGGGACAGCCGAGTGCAAGGGGTTAAAATTGTTGACAGCGTCATCAAGCAAACGTTCGCATGGGACACCAGTTGCTCTTGACATTATAAGAAGCACAGCGATGCGCTGAAAGATTGGCAACTCGGTAACGGCTGCGCCGCTGCACCGCTACATCGCTCTGCGCCGCGCCGGAGGCATTTTCGTAATGCCATCGGGCATAGGCATAGCTCGCGTCTAACGTAATATTTCGTCGGAACGATGCGCGCTAATTTCGCGAGAGGAATCCGCGGTGTTGAATAATCGTTCGGCACCGGTTGGGCAACGTAGAAAGCGCGATGCGAATCGAGCCGAGCCAAGCCGATCCGATCCGATCCGAGCCGAACTATATAGTAGAGCCGCGTTTCCACCGCGGCGAAATTTTCGGCCGATCGCCGTCGTTTTTCCCCCGGCAGAGGTGTCTCTCGTCCGGTAGCCGAGCATTTCTTGATAGACTCGGCTCGCTAATTAACGGCGGCTCGTAAATCGAGAAACTCGATCGGTTCTTTAGATAAGAATGCAACCGCACCTGTTAAAGAGCTTGCGACTTGGAGAGGCGGCGCGCGGACAGAGATAGACATTTACGAGCCACCGCGCACGCGCGCGCGCGCAATGTGCTCGATTAAAACGTACCACTGAATTACGATAGAGTCCTCGCGGTGATTTATGGCTCAACGAGAGCCTGATTCTTGTCCCCCGTCGTTCGCGCTTGTCCGCCACTGGCAACACGATTTCCTCAAAACCGGACGAAAATGATACGACGTTTGCCATTCTCGAATGTTTCACATAATATAATAAATTATGAGTATTCATCAGTAAAATGTATTCAGTAAAATGTATATTTTACATACCTTATGCATTAGATATATTCATAGAGACAAGCATAATAAATCTTGAGCTTGTATCTCATGCACGAAACGAGTTCAAAAGAATCATGTAAAAATCTGCTGATTTAAATCGGACAAAATGATAAGACATTACTAAAAAGAAGCAATTGTTTTAAACAAATATTTTATTGAACGCTATATTAATATCTAGTTAGGTCACCTCTTTGTTGTACATCATGTAATAAACACTTGATAAAACTAATAATAAAACCTTTAATAAATAATAAAACGCCTAATAAAACCTTTTAAATACGAAGCGAAGAATAGCAGATGTCGAAATTGCTGGATTTTTTATCTTTACATATTTGATTTCTAAGATGAAATAATCATGAAGAACTAAATTATTCCAAAAAACTGATGTAACAGTTTTTTAAAGCTGAAAGAAACCGATAGTTTATTGTTAGTTCTATTAAAAGTATATCTATGTGTAAATGTGTAAATTAGAAAAGGGTCCCAAGTAAATAAAATGAAAGAAACGAAGGAAATAAATCAGGAAAAAACCAAATAAATGTCTGATAAAAAAGGAAATTATTTATGACTCGACCTAATATGCTTAGGTTTCCAATAAGATTATAAATAAATGCTCGAGTTATTATGATACGAGTCTCTAAATTTACAATGTACATTCACTTGTAAATGAGAAGTACATTTAGTTGTTGAAAACATTGTAAATGGAGTAGAATTTAATTCAGCTACATGGAAATTCATTTAATTAACATACTTTGTGTGGAAGACGTATTAATACCTCTTTAAAAATGTAATTTCTTCTAATTTTGTGCTACATTTTTATTATAAAAAAATTTCTCCGTGAAATTCTAAAAACCTCTCGTTATATATTTGTTATAAAGACCTCATAGTCGGTTTTGTTATGATGTGTTCATTATGGATTAATTAATTCATCGTAATCATATTTATGGCGAATTGATTTATTGTATTAATAAATAATTGTTGTTCATGTTAACATTCGACTTTCCATTTTTATACGAATTTCTCCTTCGATTATCTTGTTCTTTTGAAATTGTAATTTGTATGAGAAATTACAGCACTTGATACGTATATATATCATTGTCGGATTTAATCTTGATCTACTATTAACCCTTTGCACTCTAAGCCATATATTCTGGCTTCTAGTATTTTCATTTTATCAAAACAATTTAACAATTTTTTTAGAATCCAAACCTTGGTGATATCTATAAAAATAATTTTGGAACGTGTTACAACAATTTTAACCACGTCGCAGAGTTGCCGCTCGAGTGCAAAGGGTTAAAGGCATAAGTTTTATCCTCAGTTTTTTTTCTATTACGCTACTATTGCTTTTATCTTATTGTTTTAAATATTAACTATTTATGTATAATAATTTTTCGAATAAATTCATTTTTCTAACGTCTATTTTATTTGAATAACAATTCATTACTTTCATTATTGAATAATTATTGAATAATTATTCATTATTCACAACGAATTATTTTACGTATTTATTCGAACATTTCTTCATTCCTCATTCAAATAATTATTATTCAATCCTTGTTCAAATTATTTGTAAATAATGCTGATGGTTGTTGACCGTTTTGTTTATGTAATATTTTAAGCATATAAATTATGAATGTAAATAATTCTGGTACGTACGACGATTTCTTTTACATTCCAAAAGAGTTTAGTTACTTACGCGTCGACGATCAATTTATTTACCTAATGTAATAAACTTTCCGATGCGGCAGTTTTAAACAAAGTTAGCTGTTATTTGTAATCAAATTCGATTATTTTCCGATTAATCCCAGTAAAAATACACTTTCATTCGAATAATAAATAACTTGTTATTCAAATCAATTTTTGGTTCGAATAACATCTTATCCGGATAAATTATTACTTAGATTGGATATTTATATGATAACATCGAATCAAATATTATAATAAAGATAATATCTTATCCGTTATCCGAATCAAATTTTGCAAAATTCTGCTTACAGCGAAGACGTATGCATGGTTTAAAACATATACATGTTAAGTTGTGTTCTAATCAATCCTGTTTTTATTCATCAATTTAATCCCTATTTATTGCTTAATCGAGCAGCTTTAACAAAATACCCACCATTGTCCTTTCTTAAGGAGACAAATATCCACTGCAAATAATATTAATTTTTTTATAGATCAATGTCTCTAACACTTGAAAATAAATAATAATAATAATAACAACAATAGTGGAAATTCAGTTTAACTAAGTTTAAAATGAAAGCCCTATGTAGGTATTTATATTATTTTATTGACTTTTGAATTGCGACTGATAACGGGTTAAAAATGCGAAAGGATTCGTAATGTTGAAAATATTTTTCGAACGATTGTAAATTAACAATGTTTGCATAATAGAAGTAAGTATAGATATACTAAGATAAATATAATAATATTATATCTATAATATAGATGTAAATAAGTATAATACAAGAAAGCCATTGGAAGCAGAAATTGTTAGTCAATTCATGCGCTAATTAATTTATCTATCAAAAAGTTAATTTATACATAACGAAGGATGAGATCAAAGTTCTATAAAATGCAGTAACATAAAAAATTGTCGCAACTCCTTTATGTTAACCACTTTTATATGTTAACTTGAAGTCGTGTAAAAGAAAATTAAATTACACAGTGTTTTCTTATATTTGTTATAATATAATTAATATTATTAGTAATATATAGTAATAGTAAGTAATAATAAATATATAGTAATAAAACTATAATTCACTATATAGTAATTCAGTAATATTAGATGAACCTAGCAGAAAACTGACTCACACTGTATTACCACTTTATTAAACTGTGCTTTTAAAGTATACTTTTACCACTCGGCAGTTACCGTAAGCACCATTCCCAAGCGCAAGAAAACAATTTCTATGCGAAACAGATCGACGACCGCAACACGCGACACCGTAATTTTCTTTCGTCACAGCCGATCTGAATTCGCGTCGTTCGATTAATTTCATGCTCCGTAATCGCGTAAATTCCTATAATTAAAATAAACCAGCGTTGCAGTGTAGACGGTTCTCGCCGTGGCCTTGTATAAGCCGTACATATTCGTATCGTAGTTCGCACTCCGCTTTTGTAACAATCCGGTAAGAAACGACGAGGGAACACACACTCCCGGGGTCGTTTAGCCGTTAAAACCGTCGTAAATTACGCGTTCCCTTTCTTCGCCGCTCTTCGGAATTTATATTTAATTAATTCCGCGCCGGTGCACGCGTATAAATTTCCCATAATTGTAATCGGCGGCGCGGCCGTCGATGTTTTGTCGAATCGCGAGCGCGCGCGCGCGCGCGTCCCTTTAAGGAGCACGCCCGCTTGGTTTACCAGACGGAACGCTGTTTAGAGAAACGCGTGACAACATTTCACGCGGCGTTGGGAATTAATTGGCGGACAGCGGAGCCGGCCGATTAAAATCGTGAAAGTACGATATCACGGTGGAATCGCTGTGTTAGGACGTTATTAAAGCGTGCGCGATCGTTCCGCGTGGAAATGATCGCCCGTCGTCCGTGTTCCATTCTCCCTCTCTCTTTCTCTCTCTCTCTCTCTCTCTCTCTCTTTCTACCGGGCACGCAAAAATTGCTTTTCCACGGAGAATTTTCCACGGTGAACGTTTTACGCGTTCGCCGAGGCGGAATCGTTTTGTTATAATTACGTCTTGTTTAGGAGAAAATGCGGCGCAGCTGTTCGAGCCGGCGGAACAGGGAACGGAGAAGCGCGTGCAGGTGAAAATTATGTAATTTTCCATTCTGCTTTCGTTAACGCGAGAACCCGGTCTTCCCATTGCACCCGAACGAAGCGTTTGTTCGTTCGTTTCAGTTGATCCGAGTAATTAATCGAATTGCAAGTACGACAGCCAGCCGAAAATTTCGCCGTGTAACGGGGATTAATTGTTCGTGAAATAGCGCGTTTGGTGCGTTCACTTATTAGTCGCCGCAATTGAAAAATCGATAAACATGTAGTAGTAGATACATAGGGCTTTTGTTTTACCTCTTAAGGGATGAATCTTCACAATAGAATACAATCAATTTAATTTTTTAATTTTTTATTAATTATCCGTTTCATATCTTTCGATGAGGTTTTTTCGGTATTGTTGACATAATTATTGATATAATGTAATTCTAATCGTTATGTAAATAATTTTAATAATAATTATTTTCTTCTCTTAATAATTATTATTTTCTTATCTTAATAATTATAAAATTATTTTATAATAGTATATAAATTATATTATAATTTTATAATTACATTATACATTATATATTTACATTACGCTAGGTAGTTTCTTTTATTCGACAATTTTAAATTGAGCAAAACCATCGTCATCCTTCACATGTTAAGTATTAACTAGTTATAAATAAAAAGTGTATACTAAATTAAAATTATCTGATACCTAATTTAAAAAAAAAAATACGCTCACACCACTTTTAAAATAAACAGTCCAAGTATAAAATTACATCTTGTATACAGAAAATAAAAATGTCATTAGGTTTTGTTAATATTTTGTTGCATTTGAAACATTTACACAAATCAACAAAAATATAATTGCAATATTTCGACGTTCAATCTATGTATTTATATTGATTTATATTTATTTTGTATTTATATTTCATTATATTACATTACTACGATGTTCTTAGAATTTATTCCTTACTTGTAAATTATCTAAAAGATTGTAATTTACAATGTACATTCTAAAAGACTCTACAGTCTACTAACTAAACAGATCAATTATACAACAAATTGAACAAGCTGCGTGTCATCTTCTTTGGATAATTCAAGCGATTAATTCGAAGAGAAAAGAAATTGATCGAAATAATTTCTATAAATACGAGTGAATGGTAATTTATTGGAATCGTCTAGACATGATCCTCTGCCATCATTGTCTAGTTTCAACAGATCACCATCGCCTATTGTTGTTTGCCGAGTGACATTTACACATCGTGAACGCGCGACTGACACTGTGCTATTGTTCTCAGGTGAATGGGCGTTTATTATCAATTTCTGGCTCGATAGTCGTCGGCAAGGTCCGTCGGTCGTTGCCACTGAATAATTTTACGTCAAACTGATGTTAGAATAACTTCTCTGGAATTCTAGCTGCTGTTTCGACAAGATCTGTTATTTGTTAAGACAGTGGTTAAGAGTATTGAGATGATCGTTTAAAATTTTATTCAACTGTAATATCAGTTATAAAGGAAAATTGCTAATATCTCTCCCTCTCTTTGTCCCTCTTACCTTGCCTTACTAAATTCGTCAAATTCGCCCAGTTATGTTCGCATGGGCACCCGTTTTCGCGCGGCGCTATATGTTAGGAATACTATTAGGGTGTTCCATAAATATGTATGACCTCAAGAGTCTGCTCGATGAAAATCGGCGATATAGCGTGCGCGAGATAGTGGATGCCACTAACACTCCCAGGACAACGGTACATAGTCATTGAATCAAGATGGAATACGTGAATCGGTATGAAGTTTGTCTTCCGAATCAATTTACGAAGACCGATCTTATGAACCGGGTCAATTCACTCTATTCCAGTCTATCATACTTTCTTCTATTCTGTTACTCTTTATTCTACTCTATGTTCTGTATTATTCCAGTCTATTCTGCTCTATTCCACTATACTCCACTCTATTATACTCTCTTCTACTTTATTGTACTTTATTCTTCTCGGTTTTATATTATTCCACTCTATTCTAGTCCACTCCATTCCACTCTTCTACTTTATTACACTCTATTCTACTCTGCTCTACACTATATTTTACTCTAGTCTACTCTATTAAACTTTATTCCCTCTATATTCCACACCATTATACTCTCTTCTACTCTATTATACTTTATTCTTCTCGGTTCTATATTATTCCTCTCTATTCTGCTCTATTCTGTTCTATTCTACTCTGCACTATATTCTACTCTAGTCCACTCCGTTCCACTTTATTCAACTATATACAACTATATTCTACTTTATTATATTCTCCTTTACTCTTTTACACTCTATTCCATACTCTATTCGACTCTGTACCAAACAATTCTACTCTATTCCACTATATTCCACTCTATTATACTCTCTTCTACTGTATTAGACTTTATTCTTATCGGTTATATATTATTGCAGTCTATTCTGCTCCATTCTATTCAATTATATTCTGCACTATATTCTACTCTATTCCGCTCTATTGAACTGTATTCCCCTTACATTTCACTCTATTATGTTCTCTTCTACTCGTTTATACTCATCTCTATAATCTAATCGACTCTACTTTACACTATATTCTACTCTATTCCACTGTATTCAACTGTATTCCCCCTACATTCCACTCTATTATGTTCTCTTCTACTCGTTTATACTCATCTCTATAATCTAATCGACTCTACTTTACACTATATTCGACTCCATTCCATGCTATTCGACTCTATACCAAACAATTCTACTCTATTCCACTGTATTCAACTGTATATCACTATATTCAACTTTATTAGACTCTAATTCACTCTATTCTGATCTATTCTACTGTGTTACATTCTGCCTCCCTCTATTTTTCTCGCTTCTGCAATATATTCTACTTTATTATACTCTATTCCACGCTATTCAACTCTAATCCGCGCTATTCCACATTATCCTACACCAGTCTACTATACCCTACTCTACTCTATTGCACTCTATTCTATCCTATTCTACTCTATTCTACTGTATTTTACTCTATTCCATTCTATTCAACTTTATTCTACCCCACTTGACTCGATTTTACGGTGTTCAATCCCTTGCACTACGACTTCTTCTTTCACGTCGCGTTAATTAACCCCTTGCACTATAATAACGAGTCAGACTCGTGGTGATGATTTCATACAAGCTCTACTAAATATGAATATTATTAATTTTTTCTAAGTCGAAATCAAATTAAATTCTTCTATTATCAAAGACTAGAAACAACACGAAATAAAGACAATAGAAAAGACAAAAATTATCTGGTTCTACTAAGGACAGTATTGAGGACAAATAAGTACTAATGAACGCAGTATAAAATGAGCCATAGTGCAAGGGGTTAATAGGACCAAATAATTTCTGTTTCTTGTATTGTCTTTATTTATTTCCGCTTCTAGACTTTAATAATAGAAAAATTCAATTTGATTTCGATTTAGAAGTAATTAATATTATTCATATTTGGCAGAAATTACGTGGAATCTTTATCACGAGTCTGACTCGTTATTATAGTGCAATAGAGCAGAATGGTTCATATATAACACAATAAATCAACCTTAAACAACAAATATCGTCTATTAATTTCGTACAAAATAGAAATTCCAAAATTGAACATTTTTTCAAAATTTCCTAGTTATTTCTAATTTAAGAACAATATTTTTGTGGCCCATGATGGATATTAGGATCTCACATAACTAGGATATTTTGCAAAAACGTTCAATTTTCGAATAAAATCCTTCTATCTTGTCGAAATACCGCGCTGTACGGTGGCGTAGTCCACATAGCGAGGGAGGGGGGGGGGGGGGGGGAAAACGCGTGGAATTTTTTTCTTCGTTAGATCCTGCCGGTTTTTCTCGGGCCGGGGTCCTCCGCGCGCGACGGCTAAGCGCCCTAAGCAACGTCACCGCCGCGAGGGCAACACACCTCGTGTACCACGCCGGTAAAACGAGGATATCTGGGTCAATCGGTTGCCTGGCAACAACTTGGCGAGCTCTTCCCACGCATCATCTGAAACCGGCTACGTTGCACGGCAGCGTCGCGACGCGTCCCAGCGACGTCGTCGTTACCCGCGTTGAATAGGGAAATAACGGCGGGGACGACCCCCATAGAACCGTCCACTTCGTCGCTGGGGCGCGTCGACGGCTCCGAACGATTTCAAATCAATTACGTGGACGAATAAGTAATCAAACCTCGTCCCCTCGTCCCCTCGTCGATTCAGTCGGCATTTTGCGTGCTCGGGTAAACAGATCCGAGTTAATTTACCGGAATTGATTAGTACGGAGTTACGACACTGGAGGCGATTAAGATCCGGTACCGTTAGTTACGCGATAACTCTTGCCAAATACAGTCGATCACGCTGAAAGTCGTCCACCATCATATTTTATCTAGTTTTCCTTGTAGATTAGTTTTCTCTAAACAAACAACTGTTATATATTTTATGGAAATATTTTACGTACTGTATTTAATGATTTCATGGACGAAATAATATAGTTAGATAATAATATAATTAGAATATTTAAATAATATAATTAATATAATTAAATAATATAATTAGAATAATATAGTATAGTATAGTTTTCAGAAAGAGAGATTACACTAAATGTTTACACTTTTATTTGTAACAGTTACATATTAACTTAGAGATTACATATATTTAATATTTCGTCGGATGTCCTTTAGTATCTTCTATAGCTTTTAATCTATTATGCATCGATTTTATGAGATTTTCAATATAGTCACTTGACATTTTTATACACTCTGTTCAACAACGCATTTTTTAGATCTTGTTTATTACTTATACGATAAGGTTTTATTCTCGTATATGATATAATTTGTGCCATATGTTTTTTATTACGTTTAAATCGGGTGACTGAATTTTGATAACTTCCGAACAATTATAGTGCAGCCATTGTCTAACGATTGTAGCTTTGTGTTTCGAATCGTTATCCTGATAATATTAATAGCTATATTAAAAAATGCTTAAAACGTGTACTGAAACTTCACCTGACACTTAGTAAAGAGGATAATATTAAAAAAAAACAATTGACAATACATTTTTTAGTTTAGTAAATGTTAGAATGCTACAGGTAGTCCACTTTTAGTGCGACCTCCGTTTCGTGTCATCGAAGACATTAATTTCGATACGTTTTTACAAGAAACTATATATGCAATCTTTAAATAAAGTACGTAGAGTATTTCTTAACAGATTACAATAGTTATTTGTTTATTAAAAATGTCCTATAAGTAAAATTAGAAATAGCATCCTGCTGGATGATTTTCAGTATGACCGACTCTAGTTGCAATGGCATAGATATCCTATTTGCTATAGGAAAATCGTACAAATGAAGTTCCAGAGAGCAAACACGATTTTATACACCGCTAGAAACCGTAATTGGACCAATCAGAATCCCGGGTCGGATAGAATTTGATTCGTGTGGCGGATAAGAGGTAAAGACTAACGAACAAAATTTCATTCGACACTATTGAACACGTATTCAATTGAGTAAAAATTGACCCAGATAAAAATTCAACTCGGCAAGATTTTATACGAATAGAATTTTGTTCCAATAAGAATTTATTCGTAAAGGAATTCGCATGAAAAATAATCGATTCGGATCAAAATAATAGTGTATGAAGTTTTTTTCTATATATAGAATTATTTTTATTTATTTGTTTCCATATATATTTGGTTCTATATAGAAAATTATTTTTATTTATTTTTTTCTATATATTTATACATGCATTTTTTTTATGTGAATTATATGAACGATTTTCGGTGGTTTTTGGCGACTTTGGTGACTTTTGGTAATTTTTAGCGATTTTTGATGATTTTTTGGCAACTTTTAACGCCAAATATACAACACAATAAATATTGTTTCTATATATAGAAACAAATAAATATTCACTTTAACAATTACATTCTTTTTTCAAATATTGTATCGGAAGTTTTTTTACGATGACCTCGTGATTAACTCAAACAAATTTTCATTATACGTGTAATTAAAAATTGTTATTTAATACTGGATAACTATTTACTACTGCTTGCAACATTGATGGTCCTTAATTTTCAGAAATATATTTGAATACGTACATAAAAATATCGTTTAGCAAACAGAGATTAGAATTATACATAATATTCAAGCTATTTTTAACGTTGCAAAATAATAAATAATCTAACTGTATTTTACAGCTTGATGTATACATATTCATTTTTGCTGCAAAATTATTGTTTATAACTACCGAATACTGCAAATAAATAATTCCATGAAACGAATGCATATATGAATATATGTTTGAATAAAACAATATATGCACATTATAGATAGTATTATTATATTCATTATGCATAAAACAATATATGCATATTATAAATATTAATATTATATTCATTTTGAATAAATCAATAATTAATATATGCTTAAATAGAGCAACGTCTCGAATCATTTCCAGCGGAAGCATTTTTATAATTGCAATAACCGTACAATAAGGAATTTGAACTCGGTCTTTTCATTGGTTCACTGGTAGGTAGTTAATTTATAAAACAAATAAAAATGAAAGAATTACGTGGTTAAGAATGTCGTAACCTCCGTAATCGTAGGAAAATAATTCGATTTATCATCTAATTCGGCAATTATCTCCATCCCTGCCGACACACTGTTAACCCTTTATTAAAATTATTTACATTGTTTCTAAAAATATTTGTATCCTTTCCAAAATTATTTTTATCGTTTCCAAAATGATTCTTATTGTTTCATAAATTATTTTTATTGTTGTCAAAATTATTTTTATCGTTTCCTAAATTATTTTCATTGTTTCCAAAAGTATTTTTATAAATGTCACCAAAATTTAGATTTAAAGAATTGCTAAAAGTGTAATTACTATATAAATCACAAGACTGAATTTCATATGCACAGAATGAATTTTGTTACACAAAATGGAAATACCGTAAGCCAGAGAAATTATTTTAGATTTGCAGTTGGAATGGCTTCGAGCGCAGAGGGTTAACTTCAGTGACGTTAGTCTGGATCAATGTCACTGGACGAGCGCCGACGTCACAGAATCCTGGCGCCCCAACAGACTGTTGCGCTTCACGTTGCTTTGCATACGTGCGACGTGGGTTCCGTCTATCTATTTATACTACGACTGTTAGTTACAGTTAGTATACTTTGAATTTTTATTTTACGGTATAGTCAATTATCGAAAATTCAATGCAACAGTCTGTTTCATTGAAGAGCAGTGAACTTAAGCCGTACCACTTTCTTCATAGTTACAATGGTAAGTACCTGTTTGGTTATAATAATTTCTTAGGAGAAAAAGAAAATTTATATTTATCATGTGTCTACATTTACCAGAGTGATTAAATATTGATTTCAAAAGAACATAATTTTAATCCGTTCTAAAAGAAAGGAATAGCAGCCATACTTAACACCCTGCATTATATTTTATTAATTACTACATTATACTATTGTATTATATTGTATTAATATCCTGTTGATATTAGTTCTCCGTCACGAGTCTGACTCGTTAAAATACGGCAAGGGGTTAACTAATAAGTAAAAACTGTGTTAAGAAGAATGTGTAAGGGAAATACATGGGGGCCCGCAACCATTATCTACTGTCTTTGGAATTGTTATATAACAAGCTATAGTAGCTGCTCTGTTCTCCTCGATGAAATACCCTTTATACTCATGCATGACTTTTGGAAAGGTTAAGAGTTGCGAAAGGAAAAATCTTCGCACGTAACAGATCCTTTTTGTTTATGGGTTGTTTTACCTATTAACAATGCGTCTTTCAATATTAGAAAGTATTAACCATAATGGATACTATGGAACCATAGTACACTGCTAAAAGTATTCGTACACTAGCATAACTTTGACTTCTACGCCACAGCTGGTTGCATGTAAACTGGCAGATTTCCTGTGCACGTGATCGTTTGTCTCCCTGTTTTCGTTATGCTTCTGTTTTTGGCATAACCTCGTTTACAGTCGTATTGGCTATTGCCAGAGTTACATTTCAACGCGGAAGATTTCGCCAAAAGTGTACCATTTTGTTATTTATCTTGAATTTCGTAAGGATACGAATTTAACCGATGTTCGTGTAATTTTTTAATAGGAATATTGGTAATAATGGTAATTTAGTAACTAACTTGGTAATTAATGCTTGGTAACAATGCTGCGAAAGCTGCACGTGATGTAAACCAGGCGTTTGGGGAGAATACTGTCAACGATTGAAAAGTGCAGCGTTGCTTCGAACAATTTTGGTCTGCCGATTTTTCCTTAGAAAATGAACCGCGTGGAGGACCCGAAACGTCTGTAAAAAAATGATGCTCCGAAAGCACCGATCGAAACGAATCCAACTGTATCTACGAGAGTGTTAGAAATACGTTAATTTCTAGTGTAATCAGCTCGATATAGTTACTTTGGGCAGCACTGGCCCATGCTGTTGCGTAATTAGTATGCGCGTGCGTCGATGAGTTGTCGCGAGTCTTTTGTTCCCTAAATGCGATTCTTGCTTCCTCTTGAACCAGCAGTCGTACGCGCTACACGTGGTTTGATCTTGTCCGTAATATTAATCTTTCTATTGTGTGTGTTATATATACATGAGTAGTCGCGTTAAGTTCAGATATCCGTTCTTTTTAATTATTCCTTAATTTCGCGCATTCCACAATAAAATCCTGACAGAGAGAACTTGCTACCAGAGTGGAAGTTAACCTACAACGATATCGCGACACCTTTCTGAAGTTGGCAAGGTGAACAAAATGGATATAGTGGGCGCCGCGCGAACTAACCGAACGAAATAAGCTGGATCGGTTGAGTGTATGCTCGTCATTACTAACCTTAATTCTTCGGGAGCCATTTTTAAATTGGATTATTACTTGTGACGAAAAATGGGTTCTTTAGGACAATAGGAAAATGTGTGTTTGGTAGCTTAATAGGAACGAGGCTTGTACTCGTACTCCAAGGCCATCGTCCATAAAAGATTTGAATAACAGTTCGGTGGAATGTGACTGGAGTAATTCATTCATTATTAGTTCGAACGGGGGAGACAATTGCAGCCGAGAAGTACTGTCAATACATTGATAAAATTTTTCAGTATTCAACTTATTCACAGGATCTGTCGTCAATCGACGAAACATGGAAATGCAGCCCTCCACATTTAACAAACCGATGATGCAGCACGCTCTATTCTATCGATTTGAACAGCAGTAATAATATAACCTTTGCTTTGATGAACGGAACAGCACGAGCTACATAAATTGCAAGGTAAGCGCATACACTGTTACTGAACGGAAAGTTGAAACAATTGTATTACCAAAAATATTATCCCGCCTGATGAAGCGCAACACTACCTCTTGCAACGAAAACTATAAAAATCGACCACGGCGTGAATGTGTTAATAGCATAAAACAAATCAAAATGTGTATTGAA
Source organism: Augochlora pura (assembly GCF_028453695.1). Taxonomy (NCBI): domain Eukaryota; kingdom Metazoa; phylum Arthropoda; class Insecta; order Hymenoptera; family Halictidae; genus Augochlora; species Augochlora pura. The sequence goes on from NC_135772.1 coordinate 278,423, forward strand.
AACATGTGGTATAATTTGAAAAGAAAAGCGATTAAAAATCTGTATAAATTGCCACCGTAAAGAATCTTGGGAATATATAGTACATTAAATAGGTTATGTGGTACATTAAATATGATTTATGATTAAGCAAACATAGGTACAAGTTATATAGACATAATCTATATACACATAACTTATTGTATACTTTAATCGCACTACTATTTCTCATAAACTATTATCATTACTAACATCGTTATGTATATATCGTAACACAAGACAAATAGTAGCCAGTTTTTTTACATGTTACAACATAAATTATACTTTTTATAATAATCATATAAACTTTGTACACAACCATTGTTCCAAAAAACGCCAAAAATTAATTTTCAACAAAGACACCAAAAATTCGATAATCGATTGGCAAAGCTAGAAGGCGAACCTAAAATCGCATTCTGTGAATGAAAATATATGATGTGATGAAATAAACATGTTTCCACTTCTCGATATATTTGCAAATAGATCGTTCTTTTCCTAGATTTTTCTAGTTTATTTGTCCTATTCGTGCCAAGTGGCACAGGTGTCCACGCATTTCATACGTACTTGATTTATCGGTGTTGTCGCCGTACAGATAAGAGTCGCTCGATGACAGTCGCCGAATACATACGCCATAAAGCTTGTTATAACCGGAATACGAGACAGCAGAAATGTAAATAATTTCTGGAGAAGGTAGCTCGGTGTCAAAGGCACGGCTGAAACTAAATCGATTGGAAAGAAAAGTTTTCGCTTCTACCTAACCGGCGCGCGACCAATTGCAATGACAGGGACTTCGCGGGTACTTATAAGGCGTCGGGTTCTTTTGAAACGTGCACGGAATCAGCGAGGTTGTTCACTTTTTTTTTATACAGTACACTCGAAGTTCAGCTGGGATATCTTTCAACAAAGTCGTATACAATGGTATCTATATTATTTTATAGAAATAGTGCGATAATTAATATTTGGTCAGATTCGAATTGGTTCATTTCAAATCATGTTTCAAATTCTAAGATTATGTCAATATTAATTAATATTCCATCAGATTCGAATTCGTTTATAGAAAGGCAATCCAATAAAGAATTAACATCGATTCATTTTTGTTAAAGTATATGTGTATTCTTAATGAACAGTTTATAATTAGTAAAGTGTCCGAATATTTTTGTCACGTCAAAATTAAGCACTAGTTCATTTAATATCAATTAACAATAAAACTATACAAATTATGTTTGTAGAATCTAAAGTGAGTGCTCTGACTTATGAAAAGCTATAAATTCATTAATTCAGCAAACAGTAAAGATACGGAGTAAAAATTTCTCAAACACGATGGTGTCCGAATATTAACCCTTTCGGTACAAGCGCCGGATATATCCGGCGTCCACGTGCTAACCTGTATAAATAACAGAATTTCATATCTTTTAATATCAAAGCTGGAAGCATCATTTTTTGTTTAAAAAGAAACACTGTTTTATTGATCATAGTTTTTGTTTAACGCTTAGGGCAATCTTTATATAAAGGAGGACTGGCCGTGTGCGAATTTTCAGCGCAGCGCTTGGTATAGTAAGTGTGCCATGATGGATAGAGTGCTCGTGCCGAAAGGGTTAATGCTTCTCACTGTAAATCGTTCACCTATTCCAGATGGATAACGGTAACAGCCGTGCCGCGATCTAACGATCTGCAGGTGACAATTGCTAGTTTCTTTCATAAAGTAAAGGTTGTGCCGCCGGTATCCGCGCGCGCGGTCAGCTGGCATTGAACGTATTGTTGCTAGGATGTCCTTGTTTGCGATCCATCAAAGTCACGCACGAGGTGCTTACACTCTGCACCCCGCTTCCTTGATTCAACGTTTCGCAGCTGTGTGTGCGCGCTCGCGCGCGTTCACGTACAGCGCTTCGTTGTTTGCCTGTTTCTGCAAACAAAAACCTGCCAACGATACGCCGACTTTTCCGTGCAATCTTGATGAAAATATTTACCTGGACGATGATGTTATTATTAATAATGGTGCATCATTCCGTGCGCGACGCGCTTTGTTTGCGCGTGCAAGAAAATATTTTCGATAAATCGTCGTCCTCTCGATTCGAGTGTTCGGAGGAATAGAGCTGCTGTTTTGTCTCGCTTATCGTAATCCTCTGTGTAATAGCTTATCTCCCGTTTCTCGGGAAATTATAACATTGCTCGAGACACTTGCGTGCGTTGAACAATTATTACATGTACAGACGGTGTGCAAAGTATTCGTATAGTTTCTAAAACGGAATAACTTCTTCATAACTTCGGCTTTTAATTAATCATAGTAAATGTATTATTTAATTTTAACTTCTTCATAATTTCGGCTTTCAATTAATTATAGTAAATATATTATTTCATTTTAACTTTTTCATAATTTCAGCTTTTAATTGATTTTAATCTAGTTATTTTTTGGATGTTAGAGAGGTTAGCTCACTGGACAATGGCTAAACAATTCTTTGGATAACTTGCAATTGGTTTGCACGATAAAAGAATTAGGAAATTGTATTTTTTCAAGGTTTTGTAAGCTCGTAATGAAAATTTAGAAGATGAATTTTGTAGATCTGGCTAAATTATGCGCATGTTGAAAATTTCATTGCAATTGGATGACCTTGATACGAGCTGTGAGCAATTAACCCTTTTGTTACGAGTGGCGACTATAATCGGCATATAATACTATATAAATATAATATACGTAATATAATAGAATACTGTACAGTAAAAGACAAAACAATACAATACAATACGATGAAATACAATAACAATATAATAGAGTAGAATACAATATTATATTATATAATATAATGGTAATGTAATATAAGACTATAAATGACCCGTTCTATGGCGTTGCTCTAGTAAAGCAGACTGGGGTAACGAAAGGGTTAAAAGTCGCGAAAATCACAACTTCTCTCAAAATTTTAGCCAATAAGTCAATTTTACATCTTTCAGTGGTTATAACTGAATTTTGCATCACCCGATTTCGACAAAAGTTTCAGCATCTATCAAAATTAC
>NC_135772.1:281546-301359 GCF_028453695.1 Augochlora pura
TGTATAATTAATGTTTCCTGTTCAAGTACAGTTAATGCTTTTTTACCATTGTATTTTATGAAATTGTTAAAACGAAAACATCTTCTACGTCGAATATCTAAATATATAATTATAATCCTTTGCAATCGAGTGGCGCCACTGCGGTGCTATTGAAATTGTTGTAACACGTTTCAAATTGATTTTTATAAATATCGTCAAAGCTTAGATTTACAAAAAATTGTTGAAAGTGTAACTGTTCTACGAGTCACGAGACTGAATTTCACATACACAGAATGTATTTTGTTATATAAAAATGGAAATATTAGAAGCCAGAAAAATGATTTCAGATTTGCAATTGAGATGACTTCGAGTGCAAAGGGATAGTTCTAAACATACAATTTGTTCGATCGAATATGTCGCATCAATGATGCAATGAAAACAAGACATTAGTAAATGTGCAAAGAAAAACAGGGAAGTTTTTTTTTCTTATCTTTGCCATATACAAAAGCAAAATAAATATTCCGTAATTTTACGAAATTAGTTTTTATCTCGAATTATTTTGCTCGGCTCCGAGATTCGATTGACTGATACGTGATAAAGATGTACTTATCTTGACCACACGTGTATATATCTTCTTCGTGAAATCGGTGATTTCAATTTCGTTATCTTGGTATCGTGATCAGTGGGATCAAATTAAAAATTACAGATCCGCATTTTGGATTATACAATACAGGAAACTGACGTAAGAGAACAGATCACTTTGAATAATACTTCTGAGAAAAACGTACAGGAAAAAGTTGATTTTATTTTATTTTATTTTTGGCATCGATAAACTTTCGATAAAAGTATTCGTGTTGTGACAACTGAATTCGGATCATTAGTCATTACTAGATTTCTTTTTGCTTTCATTTACGTTCACTGTTCCTTTTTTGATTGTAGTATAGACTGTCACGCATTAGTATGGATGCAAGTGTATAAAATTTAACCTTAAAAATAACACAATCCCAATTTATTTATATAATTTATTAGAGGTTTTTAAGAACAATTTTTAAGGTTATGTCATGGTTAAAAATGATACAATCCCAATTTATTTATCGAATTTATTAGAAGTTTTTAAGAACGATTGTTAAATAAATATTTATTATTAAAAATACAGTCACAGAGAAAATGTTGCTGTCGATTAATCAAACATACCTGGTTAACTCTTATCGATTAAACAGGTGGCTGTGGAGATAATTTCAGTTTAAATGTCTTTTGCGACGGTAATAAATACAGTGACTCTCAAAAGTATATATTTACCTTTACTATTATATATTTACACTATATAATATAATAGCATAACATTGACTTCTACGCTATATATTTAGATTAATATACATTGACAGGAAGAAATCCTTCAAAGTATATTAAAGTAGAGTACATATATAAATGTGCAAATACAACAAATTCTCGATTTTGGTATAAAAAGTTACCTACATGGTTGAAAAAATAGAAAAGTCATCGAGTTATTACTTCATATAATACTTATAAATTTAAGTTTAAGTCTTTTAAATTTTTCTTATTAATTTTATATCTCTATCGTTTAATAATATATTTCAGAAAATTTTACATGTTTTAAATTATTTATTTACGATCGATGTCGTTTTATCGATCTCTATATTATACAATTATATGATTTCTTTATAGTATGTATTTTGTTTTGTTGCATGTTCTACAACTGAAATCACTTTATTAATAAAATATTTTAATAGTAAAATAATACTTTATAATAAAAAAGATTTTATATTATATACATATCAATCGATATTGTTCATAACAGACAGCATGTATTTCGAATTTCGTTCCTTTTGAATAAATAAATAAATTTAAAAATCATTTGAACACAACAAAATTATGATATTTGAAGCATGATACTTTCACTTTTATTTTTATATTACAATTAAATACCATACCATAGATATGTAATTTCAAAAATGTTTTCTTATCACTTTTTATTAATGCAACTTACCATAATTAATGCAACTTACCATAATTTACGCATATACGTAAATTTCCTCGTTAAAAATTAAAAAAAAAAGAAAAAAAATTGGCAGTTAATGGGTTCAAGTTAGGTGTAAGAAGATGTAAGTAGATGCAAATAGATGTAAGTAAGATATGAGCAGATGTAAGTAGCTGTAAGTAAATCTAGGTAGATGCAAGTAAGATATGAGTAGATGTAAGTAAGATATGAGCAGATGTAAGTAGATATAAGTAAGATATGAGTAGTGTAAGTAGATGTAACTAGATATAAGTAGATGTAATTGAATCTAAGTAGATGTAAGTAAGACGTGAGCAGATATAAGTAGCTTTAAGTAGATTTAACTAGGATACAAGTAGATGAAAATAAGAAATGAGTAGATATAGGTAAGATATGAGTAGATGTAAGTAGATGTAAATAAGATATGAGTAGATGTAAGTAAGATATGAGCAGATATAAATAGATGCAAGTAGACGTAAATAAGATATGAGTAGATGTAAGTAAGATATGAGCAGATATGAGTAGATGTAAGTAAGATATGAGCAGATATAAGTAGATGTAAATAGAAGTGAGTAGATATAAGTAGATGTGAGTAAGATATGAGTAGATGTAACTAGATGTAAGTAAGATGTGAGCAGATGTAAGTAGATGCAAGTAGACGTAAATAAGATATGAGTAGATGTCAGTAAGATATGAACAGATATAAGTAGATGTAAGTAGAAGTGAGTAGATGTAACTAGATGTAAGTAAGATGTGAGCAGATGTAAGTAGCTTTAACCCTCTTAGTACCGACCAAAAGAGTCTGTATCTGAGCGAAATGTTTAAAACTCGTTTGAGGAAGTTTCATCAAGTTTCGGAAAGAAATTGCAAGAATTTTGAAAAGCCTGAAAAATGACAAGTTCAAAAAGGGAGAAAAAATAAGAAATGAAATTGTTGTTTAATTAAAATATTACGAAAACTATCTTGTCAATAATAGCCAACAACGATATATCGTTGTTCGGTACTAAGAGGGTTAAGTAGATATAACTAGGATATAAGTAGATGCAAGTAGATGTAAATAAGAAATAAGTAGATGAAAGTAGAAGTAACTAGATATAAGTACATGTAAATAAGTTATGAATAGATATAAGTAGATGTAAGTAAGATATGAGTAGATGTTAGTAAATCAAAATAGATGTAAGTAGACGTAAGTAGACACAAGTAGATGCAAGTAAGATATATAAGTAGACGCAAGTAAATAGAAACAGGCTGACAACATTTCGAAAGCGACAATTCCCATTGAGCAAGTTCACAGATTTTTTTTTCGCCGCCGCTGAAGCGTCCGATGCTCAGAAATAGATCCGCTACAGAATTGAAAGGGCTATTGCACCGATCTAGCAACAAGTGTCAGTCAACATCCAGCGCGCGGAGAGAATTTCTTTTTCAGGAGGGTCTCTCTTTTATCAGTCGAGCCGGCCGCGCTCGGGCTTTCCCCTCTATCTAATCAATCAGATTTGATGCGACGTTATGCACATCGCGCTTCCTGAAAGCAGACGATTTCTCGCTGGGAAACTCGGTCATGTCGAACAATAGAATCGATTTTCCACCGACGAGACCGTTCGTCGATGTTTCCACGTTCGTGCCAGGATGTTTATTATGCATCAGAAAACGCTTCCTATGGAATAAAGGAACCTATCGCCGCGGATATACTCGTTACTGTGGATTTCTTTTTCTGTTCAGATACAAATGCGTCGAAATGAATTTTTAGTCTTGATGAAATATTGATATAATTTAACGCGTTCTATGTCAAGCTATTTTTACTCGACTCTTCCACTCTAGTCACTTATTGTTTCACTAAAACTTGCTATATTATCTGTAATTATTAATAATCGTATAATAATAATAAAACTTTTAAAAAATTGTGGTGGAAATTAATTCTTTAATTCTAGGATTAGTTATAAACTATTTTTCTAACTTTGCACTATTACGTCTTTCAGAACTATGTTAATTACGACTGTTTCGTCCTTAATCATTTTCTTGATGTCACAAAATGATTTTTGTCTTCATTTACTTACATTACCAGATTTTAATGACAGAGGATTGAAACTTTCTCTCGATTTAATAGAAATGATTGGTAGCCTTATTTATTGAATCATATATGAAATGTTCGTCACGAGTCTGACTCGTTATTATATAGCGCAAGGGATTAAGAATAGCTTCTAGCTGAGACAGTTGAAATATCGCTCAATCATTCTCATGTTTCTCATGTATTAATATTTGAAATAGTAATCTCCATGCACGATATAGTATATATTTTTCTTCTAGCACGTTTTTCTTCTGACTAATAAAGGATTGTTGTTTGAATGATTGTGCGTCGAACACACTGCTCTCTATTTATTAGGGTAAGGCTTTTTCCTATTATTTAATCCTCGTAATATCAGCGCACCCAGGGCGAATTTCACTGAAATCGCGGCCATAATATACAGAAATAATCGATTAGGAGATGTATAGAATAAATCTAAAATACAAAATATATAACATCTAACATATATATAAATAAAATAAATAAAATAATATAGAAAGTGTATAACATCTAACATATATATAAATAAAATAAATAAAACAACATAGAAAATGTATAATATCTATATAAGATCTAATATACAAAAATCTTTGATATTTGGTGTAGTAATGTCTTTTAGAATTGTCTACAATTTGTTATATATTTCATATTATATTATTATATACTATTAATAATAGTATCCTTAATCAAACTATTACTGGAACAATTTATTACTGAAATAGGAATTGTCTAGTCCTATTAAGGATAGCATTAAGAACGAATAAATGATAATTAACGCAGCGTGAAAGGAATTATGGTGGCAAGGGGTTAAAAATACAATAGGAAGAAAGAAGACAACAATTTTAATCGAAGATGCAGGAACGAGAAAAGAATATAAACTCGAACAAAATAGTTAAGGAGATTCAAGAAAGAGGCAGAAGTTAGAAAAAGAGAAATGAGGAAAGGGGAAATGAAATTGCAGAGCGGAAATGATAGGATAAAAAAACAAGATGAAAGACTGACAAAATAAAGGACTGAAAAGGGAAAAGAGAAGAAAATATAGAAAAGAAAAAGAAGATTGTAGAAATAAATAATAAATTAGACGAACTCGGAGCTAAGGAAGATTTATTGAATGAAGCATTGCAAAACTGTTTTGTAAATACTTATGCATATTTTAATAGATAGACAGAAAACTCTGAGAAATCAAATATCACTTAAAACTTGAATAAAACGTAACACAAGAATTTAATTACTGATAATTATTGTATATAGTGCACAAAATTGTAGTCTGAAGAAATCTGAAGATTTTTGCAAACAGATTTCTACAGGCACTTACATGTCTACGGCTTGACTTTACAATCCACCAAGATCTATAAAACGCATTGTTTAAATGTTTGGTAAGCTGAGATAAGAAGGTTGAAAAAACATGATCTTTGTACTCGTTCCTTTGTGACTCCCAACAATCGCAGTTTCCGTATAACGTTTTCTGCTCATTGTCTAGTAAATTGGTTAGGTTGACGTTTCAACTAAATTCAAATTATTTCGTTCAATTACAAAAACGATATTTCGTTTTAAAAGGTGTCCAAGTATTATCATTACTTACAACTCGAATTAATAACGAATTAATAAAAAAATTAATAACGAATTAATAGCAATTTAATAACGAATTAATAATTTAATTTACATTTTCAGTTTTTAAAAAGGAACGTACACTTTGACTACGAGTTGTGTTTACACAATTATATTTATGCAGTTTTAATTTCCGCATAAATATTCCGCAGTTCTTTTCAGATTAAAATAATACATTAGTTCTATATTAAAATGTAAGCACGCAATAGTTTAAACAGTGCTGAGGTAGTAGTGTCGATAAAAGCCAAATTTGTTAATAAATAGCATCGACGAGACTTCCATTGTTTTTGCATTACGTTTCTATTTGAAAGTTAAAAAATCAATATTATATTCAAAATTATAATTAATTATAATATAACAATATATATAATAAAAATAATTTAATATATATAATAAATAATGTATTATATTCAATATTACAATCAATTATAACATAACAATATATATATATATATATACACACAATTTTATAATAATTATACATCAATATTATGATCAATATTGTTATTCCAAATGACCTGTCCGTTTAAATGATTGATTGACCCACTGCATTATTACAACTTTCGTCAAATGCCACTTATCTTCGTTGAGTAGAATCGGTATTCCCTTGTTATCATTAAGAAAGATAAAATTCAGATTAATCATAGGCAACAGAATGGCTAATTAATTTGTTTTGTATCTGATTATTATTTTCAGTATTATGAAATACAAAGACACTGCAGCGCTTGATACACGATCTTGATACGAGAAATTCGTATCCATATAAGCATAATCACGAGGTAGTAAAATTTTAATTGGAAAAATGTCAAAAGTTCGATAAAAGTGTATACACGTAATTACGAAATAGTAAATTGAAAAGTCTTGTTTTGATGGTTGAACCGATTGTGAGATATTTCGGACCACAACTCTAGATTACAATCTTTGCTTCACGGAAACATTAAATAAATGATAGAAAGAATTTCGCAAGCGTTGCTTCTGCCAGCTGCTATAATGCTATTGCATTAGAGTACACGTGACGATCATAATTTCAAGTTTTATGTAGAAATAGATCATTTGGATTTACGGATATTGTTGTTTACATTTGAGAGCCAATCACTTTCTTTTCTTATGAAAAAATTGTGTTTTCTTAATTTTCGTTATTTATCGTCTTGGAAATTTTAATAAATTTATTCCTTAACCAATAAGCACTGGATGTCTTACAGACGTCTGCTTTATGTCTGTTTTAGGTCTAGACGTGTCACGCTCTGAAATGGACGTCATTAAGACATCTTATTTCAGACGTTGAAACGATGTCCAATTTGGGACGTTTTTAAGTCGTCTTTAAGATGTCTGTTTTGGGATGTTCTTAAGTCGTTATTAAGACTTCGATTTTCATTGACGTTCTTAAGATGTCTTAACGACGTTCCAAATTGGCTGTTTATGTTTTCAATGTTTTTTAATTAAATCAGACAAGTGTTTTTAAATAAAATTTTAATACAGACGATGTATTAAATTTATTTATTAAATTGAAATGGATTCAATTTATTTTCTATAAAAATAGCTTTCCTAAAAGTTTATCCGTTGTAATATATAATTACTATTAATACTATTATATAATAAGTAAGAATATTATATAATAAGTCATAATACATTTCGAATTAGAATATGTGTGGTACAGTAAGTGATTACAATACGATAATTATTACGAATCGTTTACTAACGACCTGCATACATCAAATAAAAAATCAATCAACTGTTTAATACAGTTATACAAGTTAAACATACGAAACTCAAATTGCAAAAATCCTACTTGATATTATTAATAAATGACAATATTTCTTTCGTTGAAATAATATAGCATATTATAATACTCTACCATGGCTGGGAACATTTTAAATCATTTGGTAAAAAGATATTAAACATTGAAATATTTGCATAAGTAAATGCTATTTAGAAATACTATTTAGTTAAATATTTAAATTATAAGCAAATTCTATTTATTACTTACTTATTTTCAAGTATAGAAACTAATTTAAATAATTTATATTCAAATATAGAAACTAATGAACTTGAAAATAAGACGCAAAAATGTTGAAACTAAACATATTTTGCAACTGTCACTCGCTGTCTTCGAATAATTTATTATGATGATATTAGCACCTCGACGAAATTCATTAAAAGATAGTATATTCGAAAAGTGTGTTCTGTCGAGAACAACAAACAAAGAAAACCAGTAACATATACAACTTACATAAACTATTTTATAATGTTCTCAAACAGTATACAGGGTGTCTAAAAAATCACTCGCAATCGGGAAGTAAGGGGTTCCTAAGGTAAGGTGATTAGGTGAAGAAGCGAACGACGGCTTTCCCTTGACCCTCGCATTGTTCGGTTTGGTGGAGCGATCGACTGATTTTCCTTTCCACTTGTCATATTTAGCTTGCGAGTAGATTACCTTCTTTTATTTCCCAATAGTATAGAGATTATTGTTTAAAAGTCTTGGAGACTTTATGGTTACACGGAATGGCACAAACGACATAAGATAATGATAACAGCAATACTTTATTAGCAATATCGTCCAGCGGCTTTCTACGACTTGTCAAAATAAATGAATAAAATAACAACAATGATAATGGCAACAACAACGATACAACTATGTCACGCACAAGTTTACAGGACGACGGTTCTCCATTGAATACCTCGACCTTCTCCCTTGGCTCTTCTATCCATCCAGGCTTTTTCCTTATTATCTTACCATTCTCTCTCTTCCTCTCTTTTTCTTTCTATATCTCTCACTATCTGATTCTGTCTCATTCTTCCTCATCCTCTCTCTCTCTCTCTGTCTCTCTTTTCTATTTCCCTTTCACTCCCTCACACTCTACATTTTTCGACTACGCAGGACTCCGATGTCCCTAAACAATGATCCCAGGACACTCGAAGCTGTCTCAACACTCTGCAAACATCTGTCCCATTCATTCAGTATTCTATTTTCAGTACTGAGACGCGCTCACTCTTGGCCATTCTTCCTTTCATTCTCGGAAAAACCCTACGTCATAATAACGTGTCAGACTCGTGATAAAGATTCCACGTAATTTCTAATAAATATGAATATTATTAATTACTTCTAATTTGAAATCAAATTGAATTTTTTTATTATCGGAGTTTAGAAACAGAAGTGAATGAAGGCAATATAAGAAACACGAATTATTTGGTCCCATTAAGGAAACTATTAACTAATAAATACCGTAAAATAGAGACAAGTGGGATAGAGTAAAGTTGAATAGAATGGAACAAAGTAGAATAGGATAGAATAGAATGCAATAGAGTAGAGTATAATATAATGGAGTAATATAATGTGGAATAGAATCGAATAGCGCGGAATAGAGTGTAACAGAGTAGAATATATTGTAGAATAGAGAAGAATAGATCGAGACAGAATGTAACACAGTCGTATATAGCAGAATAGAGTGGAATAGAGCCTAATAAAGTAGACTATAATGGTATAGAGTTGACTAGAGTGCAACAGAATAGAAGCGAGTATAATAAAGTAGAATATAGCGGTATACAGTTCAATAGAGTGGACTAGTAGAATATGGTTCAGAATAGAATACAATAGAGCAGAATGGAGTGGAATAATATCGAGCCGAGAAGAATAAAGTATGATAGAGTAGAAGACAATAAAATAAAGTAGAATATAGTGATACACAGTTAAATACACTGGAATAGAGTAGAATTGTTTGGTATAGAGTAGAATAGCATGGAATAGAGTAGAATATAGTGCAAAGTAGAGTCGATTAGAGTATAGAATAGAGTGTAAAAGTGTAGAAGAGAACATAATAGAGTGGAATGTAGGGGATATACAGTTGAATAGAGTGGAATAGAGTAGAATATAGTGCAGAGTATAATAGAATAGAATGGAGCAGAATAGACTGCAATAATATAGAACCGATAAGAATAAAGTCTAATACAGTAGAAGAGAGTATAATAGAGTGGAGTATAGTGGAATAGAGTAGAATTGTTTGGTATAGAGTCGAATAGAGTATAGGATAGAGTGTAAGAGAGTAAAAGAGAATGTAATAAAGTAGAATATAGTTGTATATAGTTGAATAGAGTGGAACGGAGTGGACTGGAGTAGAATATAGTGCAGAGTAGAATAGAACAAAATAGAGCAGAATAGAAAGGAATAATATAGATCCGAGAAAAATAAAGTATAATAGAGTAGATGAGAGTGCAATGGAATGGAATATAGAGGAAGTAAAGTTGAATAGAGTAGACTAGAGTAAAAAATAGTGTAGAGTAGAGTAGAATAGAGTATAACAGAGTAGAAGAGAGAGTAATAGAGTAGAATGGAGTAGAATTGTTTGGTATAGAGTCGCATAGCATGGAATAGAGTAGCATATAGGAGGAATAGAGTTGAATACAGTGGGCTAGAGTAGAATAGAACAGAATGGAGCAGAATAGAGTGGAACAATATGTAACCGGGAAGAATGAAATATAATAGAGTAGAAGAGAGTATAATAAATAGAATGGAATAGAGTGGAATTGTTTGGTATAGAGTCAAATGGCATGGAATAGAGTAGAATATAGTGTAGAGCCGAATAGAATGTAACAGAGTAGAAAAGAGTATAATAAAGTAGAATATAGCGGATGTAGTTGGATAAAGTGGACTAGAGTAAAATATAGTCCAGAGTAGAATAGAACAGAATAGAGCATAATGGAGTGGAACAATATAGAACCGAGAAGAATAAAATGTAATAGAGCAGAAGAGAGTATTAATAGACTGGAATATAGTGTAATAGAGCAGAATAGTCTGGAATAATATGGAACAGAGTAAAATAGAGTGTAACAAGGGTAGAAGAAAGTACGATAGAGTGGAATAGAGTGAATTTACCGCTGTCTTGGGAATATTAGCGGCATCCACTATCTCACGCTCACTACATCTCCGATTTTCATCGAGCATACTCTTAATGAAAATCGACTCCAGCTCGAAATCATGCATAGCGTTTCGCGCAGAAAACTGATGGAACACCCTAACATTAGTCAAATCAGGAAACGTAACGTAACTGCTGTCAAAAATTCGAAAGAGAAATGAACATGACTTTCGTAATTGAACGAGGAGTATCTCTAGAATACTTTCACAATGATAATTCTAAAGCCACGGCTCCTTCGGCGTTGTCACTTTTGTCAGGAATGACGAAGCGAGCGGCGGCCAATAATTTGTCAAACATATTTTTCTCGGCCATTATCGCGGCATTCGGTGGCGACAAACGAGAATTTAGAGTGCTGCGGCCGCGTAAACAGAATTTTAGCCAGGAGATTATTTCTTGTTTACACAGCTCCCACTTAGGGGTCGCTTTGCAAACATAATTAACTTGAACGAGATATTCCGCTATTTGCTTTTAATACGGTTTTGTCTGAGCGTCGCGCATCGTCCTCGTAAGAATTACTTCTTTGGATTTTTCATCGAATTATGTTGCACCTAATTATGGATTATAAATTATTGTGTAAGTAAACGCTTGTTTTCGAAGAATTTCGGTAATTTACAAGTTTACGAATATTTACAGTGCGTATGTTGAAGAAATCGGAATAAAATTATAATATCATACAGCGAAGAACTATAATTACTTTATTAATAAATTGTAACAATATTTAATTTATATTTTTAATGAGAGATAACTGGTGTTCCCTCTGGTTTACTAATTCTTTTTCTATTAAATCATGTTAAAGTTCTTGATTATTGTAATAAAGAAACGAGATTTATTAACACACGTTCTTTTACAACAAAAATATATAATCAAAATTTTTGTTTAAGATTTAAACACATCGAAACAGTTTCAACAAATTTCGTGCGTTCAGATATCCACAAATTAACTTTGTAGCGGGTATGTCAGGGGAAGTGGTTGATAGAATGGATATACGACACAGGATATATGGTTTACTGAGGACGAAAGGAGATATATTCTAATTAGCAGGTTACAGGGTGTTACAGGTTTATACTTTGATCAATTATCCTTGCTAACTAATATGGCGAGCAACGAAAGCAACTTTAATCAAATGGAACATCTACTATTGTACTATCAGGCGGCCGGCCTTCATGGCCATCCTCTCCCAATAGATCTAAGCTACGCTGCAAGGCTATCGTATCCCTATGTCCGGAAGGCGGCCGTCCTCTCCAACCGTCATGGTCACCGAAGAACCTCTACAGATCTCTACAGCGGGCGGCCGGCCTTCTTGGCCGTCCTCTGCCTGACTACCCTGTGAGCGGCCGTGGCTTACCTCGTCCTCTCTCACAGATGTAGAGCCGAATCTGAGCAAGATCCCTCTATATATACTACCTTGTTGCTAGCCATGAACCGTTAATAACAATTTGGTAACTAAGGAGTTTGCCACGTTTCGATGCTTCTAGAAAGTTCGATCGTGGTCAACGGAGAATTATCAATCGGTCCAGAAATAGCCTCAATGATGATATTTTTTTGTCTTCTTCTCCTTTCGCCTCGTTACAACTTTAAATTCTGTAAAAACGAAATGCTATTTGTTGGTACTCCCAAAAGCGAAATCTGCTGATCCGAAAGTGTTAAATGCTATAATCTGCAACTATAACAATACCAGCGTTCTCGTAAGGTGCGACGAAAATCACAGATTCACAGATCATTCGATTATTCTAGGATCACGGATTTAACAGACGTTGGATTTACTGCTTGTCAATAATTGACAGGTAATTCGTTTTCATTTGTTTAACGCGCAGCTCGCGACGGTGTTCGTCCCTAGTTAACGTCACGAGCCACCGGTGCAAGCCAACGCCCACCCGTCCGCATTGTTTCCTTGTCATTAAACTCGATTGTTGCGCGCTCGCGCGGCCATATCCTCGGGTTCTTCTGGAAGACAACGCGTGGGCGGTTGTGGGTTGTCCAGATAAAAGCATCAGAAAGCATTTTGTCTTTGTCGCATGAAGAGGGTGGAAATACGAGCGAACCCGCGTCACAGTCAAATACCGAAACTTGAAAATTTTTGAATTTATTGTGTTAGATTAGTAAAAGCGAATTTTATAATACATTAATGCTATAATATTTGTATCATTCTATAGAATTCTATAATGCATTAACGAGACTTTGCAGTTACTTGACATGCCATAAGTTAAGGGCGGAGGTGGAGGCAAATCCGTGTCAAACAATTGAGGAACTGGCAAACACTCTTAAACAACCTTGGTCAACCATCCAAGAACATTTAAACCAAATTGGTAAAGAAAGCAGAGCAGGTGTTTGGCTCCCGCATAATTTGTCAGAGGAAAACAAAGCTAACCGATCCAGCACATGCAACTTATTGCTTCAGCGACACTATACAGAAGCGTTTTTTGATCATTTGATCACTGGAGATGAGAAATGGGTCCTATATGATAACCCAAAACGCAAAAGGCAGTGGCTCTCTCCAAATGAATCGCCACGAAGTACAGCTAAGCCAGGTTTACACCCCAAAAAGGTGCTTTTGTGTGTATGGTGGAGTATTCGCGGGATTGTTCATTTTGAAGGGCTGAAACCCTGGACAAACTGAGAATGCATATCTTTACTGTGAACAGTTAGATCGAGTAAATCAATCTTTAATTAAAAAATATCCAGCGGTCGTCAACAGAAAAGGTGTTATTCTGCAACACGATAATGCAAGGTCGCACCGTGCAAGGCGAACCTTGCAAAAAATTAATGAATTGGGATGGGAGGTGTTGTCTCACCCACCATACCTACCCGATATTGCGCCATCGGATTTTCATTTATTCCGATCGCCACAACATTTTCTAAGTGGTAAAAAATTTGAAAATTCGAATGATGTTCAAAATGCAATCTCCAGATATTTTGATCAAAAACCAATTGATTTTTATCGATCCGGCATTGCCAATTTGCATACTAGATGGCAAAAGGTTGTTGATAACGAGGGTGATTACATTATTGATTAAAAATAAAATCTTGCTAAAAATTCATATGTTTGAATTTAATGTAGAAAAACGACATTACTTTCCGGTCCCTCTAATATTTTAGAAATCGACAGCCGCGTGTGTATCAATTTTAGAATCTAAGTTTAGGCTGTTTACTCGTGTTTCTGTGTGCCCGAATGTTGCTGACGTCAGGTCACGAATTAACTGGCGTTTCTATCACAAATGCCAGAGTCTAGTGTTTCGCAAAACTTAACAGCCGCGTGGAAAGGCTTTTGTTGGAATAAGCCGGTGAGCAAAGTGTTAATTCTGATCTCTCTCTCTCTCTTCAAATTTCACGGCGCGTCAAAACCAGAAACTCAGTTGCGAAAACCGTGGTAGAATATCATACTTCAACCAAATTTCAGCGAAATCATAAATATCCTAAAATTCTTTGCGATGCACGATACTTTAGTTTTATTATATATCAATCTAGCTTGTTTATAATTTTTATCTTTTCCAGATTTCAATAGGTAGTAAATTCTGTGACGATACACTTTTGAAACTTTACTATATTAATTGAATAAGTTACGAGCTTAAGTAGCGAAGCAAGCATTGATTATTCCGCGACATAGAGCAACCTGGAACATGCGTTCGGCAACGTATAGTCCTCGCGCGACAAGATGGCTCCTTTGTGTTCACAATTCCCCCTCTTACCAGCTCTTGATTGTCGTCGATCTTCGACACCGCTTTCGGCTAATAGCGACCAATAGCTGCGCCAGTGAGGCAGCTAGTTAGAGGGACAATGTATATTGTCTGTTGCTCAAAAGATGGCACAGAGAAGAGTATAGAACAACCGATTACCATCAGCCTACCTTTGTTAACGTTTTCATAGAAGTAGAGTAAACGCTCTTCCCTTATTGGTAGAAACGGTGGCCTCCTATTAGTCCCCAAGTTCCAGGAAACGAGGGACTCGAGACTGGCCGATTCTAAAAAGCAACGCCTCCTGGCTGGAACTTAGGCTTAGACAATGTATACTCCTATAGACGCGGCATCAAATAGTTGCATGAAACAACTACGAATCATCTATGTGACGCCATAATGAATTAGATGTATAAGCTGTGCTACTACTCGTATAATATACACATCTGCAGTTTTGAAAGAGTGACACATCGATGTTCCAAACTGTTCTAACAGTCGACGTTAATGAACATGCGAAAATGTTTAGGTTTCAGAAAACAAATTCAATTTTTTAATACTATATTTGTTACTATATTTACAGTTCAATATTGTAACGCTGCTAGTTTTTAATACTAACTTTGACAACGAATTAGTAAATTTAGCGAAAATTGAGGGCGGTGTTAAAATCGTCGTTCCTTCGTTAACACTTTACGATACAAGTCTTTGTGTTTTGTAATAATATATGCACTGATATCGCAAACTTATTATTACTTGTAAACTTTCTTTGATGTCACGGTTAGGTCTCTTGGTCCTCACATTGTTTTAAAAGCTACATTGTCCTTACAATGTAACGCTCACCTTGCATTTACTATACTACATTTTTGGTCCCCAGTTTCCAGAAAATAAGGGACTCGAGACTGGCCGATTCCAAATAAACAACATCTGTTGACTTTCATGACTGTCTCACTCTCCTGTGGCCTCCTCCTAACCTCTTTTTCATTTTATTTTCATTCCACACTTTTAATTACTATTAAATTAATAAATATTATTGAATTAATTATTAAATGCTAAGTTCCACGCTGAACAAGAGACGTTTTTTTTTTAGGTGAATTGGTTTCACCTCTTTAGTCGATTAGATTATATGGGTCTCTTTCATAAATAAAATATTTAATATGTCTTATTCAATAAATATCAAGTTAATTGTGCCGGAAAACAAACCAAAGACACAATTTAACATCTTTCTTAAATGTGTCCAACTCATAATCCAAGAAATATTCCTGGAAAATTATCGCATTATTCGCGTCTTTAATAATTGAAAAACATCAAACAAATATTGAACAATTGCTTGAAAGTTATAACTTGTAATGTAATAAAAAATTGCCAAATTGCCTCCACTTTCTTGTATCCTAGGTGTGCGAGGCACCTTAATTGTCGAAATTATTTTTAGAACCCACATCGAATAATGCAGTTAATTTAAATAATTCAGTTAATTCGAATAATACAGTTTCCACATTTCAGCGAATTTTACGAACGCGTTTACAAAGTTTCACAAGAGGTTATAGCAAACACGCTCGTTTATCGTATTTACTCAGGGGACATGAGCGATTAAACACGTATTTATTCATAGTAATTCATATTAATTATTATTTCATGCTGACTTCGATAAGCAATCATCCAGAAATATGGTATCGGCTTAATAGCTCTTGTTTTCCCGTAATTTTTATGCGTTTTACACGCCGCGAGCGCTTCGCTGGCTTATCGATCAGCTAATTTGTTTGATATCATTTAATTAACAAATCTAGAGAACTTCATTAACCGGTCGCGTTACGATACACTTAATTTAGAGAGGCACGGGCTCTAATCGGAGTCATTTTTCAGCGGAGTTCAACGAACCCTTGTCTGCGATCTTTACGGATCCGGTATTCTTAGCGTGCATAATGACGAAATTATCAACTTATCATGCGAAACTAAAAACTGTCTGTCTTCCGTATCTTGCTGTTTCAATGGCACAGCAATATCATCATCGAACATAAAACTCATCTGTGCTCTAAACTAATTGGTTACTGAATTAGTGATCAAGTCATTAGTTAATCGTGATCAGATTAGGTTCTATTTGTTCACTAAGGTAGATGTACCTTTAAGCCAATTTTTGCTTTCCTGAAACTGTCATTAAATACGTTAAATGCAATAAAAATATTTTTCTATTTTTCTCACAAATTTTTTGAATAATTTAGTTATGCTTTTTAGTTAAATGAGAAAGGTGTTCGTAGCCATAATTTCATGCTGTCCCAAGATATGTCTATTTCCACTTTATAGCTATCCCATACAGTTACTATTCTGTTTGCAATGACACCTCTGATCTCTTTTCCTTTTTTTATAATATTATTTTTACAAAGTGAGGTTATGTTTGATCGCATAGCCATGCGGTCTAGTATAAGAAATGAAATACGTAGATATTCTGAAATTTCATCCTATATAATTGATTTATATAAGAAATATAAAACTGTGCATGATTAGTAAAAGAAAAATTTATATACAACAATTTATATATAACAGAATATGTACTACCGTATTATAACGTGCTACATGTACAGTTTAAAAGATATACGAGTAAAAGGTTACATTTTATTCACAAACGTATAGTATGTAATAAAAGTTACATTTACTCATTATCCATCGCAATACAAAAGTTGATAAAGTTATAAAAATATCTACGTAGGGCTTTTATTTAAGCTTAGTTAAACTGAATTTTATTTATTTTTTACAATATCGATAAAATTAAATTATCTATTTGCAGCATTGAGGATTAGATGTATAGTTCTAAAGTATTTATATAATTTCTATTTTTAAAAGATAAATTTGTTAAGTATATTTGTGTTTTAAATAGATGAGCTTGTTACATTTATTTATATTTTAAGAGAAATCTGCAAATTAACCCAATTTGAATCCATTTTAAGGCATAAGACGTACAGATCTAAAATGGACGTCACAGCTTGTATGAATCTTGTTAATGTTGTTAATATTGTTAGTAATGTATATATAATAATATTTTTAATATTGTTAAATCCAGAAATCTAAAATACTAAAAAATAAGGGTGGTGCTATAATTACATATGCTGCTTAGAGTAGTACCATAATCGGAGATCTATTTTTTCCAATAATACCAAATACTGGGTTGGTAATTAAGTTATTGCGGATTTAGAATAAGAAGGAAAATTCAATTCTATTGCATAAAAATATACGGTTATTCAATTAGACAAATCAATGTTGAAGCTGCCTTTCTGTCAAGGTTCCATTTTAATATACTGTATATAACATAAAAGTCGTGCTTGCGATGCTTGCCTTTTTGGAAATAATGTAATAAAATATGTCTGAAACGCGCGCCTTATGCTTCCATTTCCAAACTGTAATAAAAACGAAATTATATAATTAATCGGTGCAATTTTCTTACTAAATTGAAGGTGGAAGTCCAAACAGCAAGAAAACAATATAGATCCGGTGCTTTAATCCTGTTTTTTCGGAAATAATACAATAAAATATATCTGAAATGCGCTTCTTGCCCTTCCATCTTGAAACAGTGATAAAAACGAAACTAAATAACTAATCGATACAATTTTCCTACTAAATTGAAGATGAAAGTCCAGACTGTAAGAAAACGATATGACTTAATTACTTCGAACACGTTAATAAAACAAAAGAATGTGCCAAGATCATTTAATTGACGAACTCCGTAATCACTTAATTGCCAAGTCAATAAAAGCAAAATATCTTTTCACTTCCTTTTCTATCGCGTTCGAGAGGAAAAGTGTCCTTTTCATCTCTCTCTCTCTGCCACTCTCGAAACGTATTCCGCATATTATAAGCTTCCAGTTGGCCATTTGTCCAGTGACAGTGATTAGTTAGCGTACCGAATGCCGTGTTGCAGCGATAACAATCGCAACGGTGTGTCCATTATGTTCGTCGGCGATTCAGAAACTTGCAAGCTTGGGATTTTAGCGTCGGGGTGGGCAGCAGAATTAATGCGTTTCCGTTGTCAGGCCTGGCAACGATTATTTCGAATTATTCATCACCTTTATTTAACGCAGCGACGTTGAACCATTTGTAATTAGAAATCACCGCTGTTACGGCGCAAATGAATAATTTCTGCCCGCGCACGCTGTCCGCAATGACACCGGAACAGAGGTGTGTAACGTGTTAGCGCGCGAAAATGAATCTGCGAGTAGATTTCGAGTTGGACGGGAAGCGTCTTTTTTCTGTCGGCTAGATTTATCATAATAAAGCAGACAAAGGGTGAAAGAATGAACGGAAATAATGCGCTGGAAATGTCGGATTTCGTTTGTATCTCTCTCTGTTTTCGTTATGCTTCTGTTCCTGGCATAACCTCGTTTATAGTCGTATCGTTTATTTTGACTATGATTTTCTCAAAGTGTTCCATTTTGTTATTTATCTTGAATTTCAACCGATGTTCCTGTAATTTTTTAATATGAATGTAAACTTGGTAACAATGCTGCAAAATATCAGACTGCTGATTCTAAAAATCGGAATTTTTATTTAAGGTACGCATCTATGCATGAAAATTTCGTTGTGAAAATTGTATTGAAGCAAATAGAGTATATTTTGAGTAAACAAATAGCTTTCTAAAAAAGATATGCAGTTTTGTTGAATTATGTTAGCGTATATTATATTACGTTAGTGTTATATTTACGTAAAGATTTAGAAAACAAATGTCAAAGAACAAACAGAACAATTTACATATGTAGTTTAATTTATCCTTTGCGTAATCTCGTTTCAAAGTTAATCTCTTTCTTTATTGCATCGCAACCTTTTTTAATAAAGTAGGACTCTTTTTTAAAGTCAATGTAAAACGATTTATTTCTAACGTTAGAGGGAATACTTTACTAGGCATTGGCTAATATAAATTGTTATCAAAAATTGTAATTAGTTGGGCTGATAATAAAATGAAAACATATATAACAGATCGCTTGCTAAAAAAATAATCAATTTGAGAAGCTTTAAATAAAATCCGCCGAGAAGAAAATAACGTGTTCGACGATAAGAACGACCAGGTACGGAGACGATATATTTCTATCCATTTATTTGCAACATTTGTCAACCGCTCTTCTTTTTAAGGCTTTACAACGGATATTCTTTCAAAGTGTTGAACAATATAATAACTCTTTTTAACGGGAAAGAGTTTGGCGCGTGATTTACCACTCTCGCCTAGAATGGTTAAAACTAACGAAACGAGATCGTGTTGAATAAAATGCATGACGCCCGCAATGAATGCTTTCATTAATTTCTATTGTCCGACCATCCTTCATGCTTGGCAATTTATCAAAGACTTCCGTGCGAGAATGTCTTCTAACATGCAATTGGAGCAACAAGAAATCAGTTTTACCTTTTACACGCCATTGTTCTTTTAGGATTTAAATATATATTTATAATATTAGGTTTTTGCATTATTATTAGTTTTATTATTATTATTACATTAGTATAACATAGCATGGTATAGTATAGTATAGAATAGCATAACATAGCATGGTATAGTATAGTCTAGCATAGAATAGCGTAGCATAGTTATAGTATA